>NC_071537.1:35561801-35861801 GCF_026979565.1 Vidua chalybeata
TCTACCAAGGTTCATTTGTCATATTTGCATTGAAAAGGCAGAAAGGTCAGAATGAGGAAGACTTCATTGACTTCCTCATTTTGGGACCCCTCCCCATGAAAGAGACCACCGACCCATTTCAAGGAACAAACTATGCATGCTTAATAGCTTTTGAAATGATTAGCATAGGAAGCGAGGAATGGCATGTACCAAAATGATGAATATGTATTTGTATTTTGGGTATTCAATTTTTGTGTGGATAAAAGGACTCTGTAATCATTGGAAAGGTGTGGTGGGTATTTGGGAGCTATCCCGCACGCTGCCCGGCGCCGCAATGAACATACACTTTCTAACTTTAAAACTGTTAGAGAGGTTTTGTCCGTCACAGTTGGATATTGGTGCTAGATCAATATCCATATTTCTTTAATAAATCAGTTGCACTGAATTATCCCCACCATCTAACTTTTTCCATCTCTACACAAAATTTCTGCCAGTTCAGGATTAGGAAAGAGGTCCTATTCACTGCTCTGGTGCAGAATAGAAAAGATGTTGCTTCTTTGCCTTGAATTCTTCATTATTTACAGGAAGACAGGCTTTTTCTATTTCAAAGCCATTATTAACTAGAACAATCAAACATTGCACAATTGATTTAATTAACGAATTACACATAATTATATTTCAATTTCTCAGTAAAGTGCAGAGTCAAGCTCAAGGCCAAAAATATAAGAACAAAAACAAAAATCAGAAAGCTCTAAAGGAGAAACCATTACCTTTTTCAAATGGTCATGTCCACTTGTGCCCTGATGGATTTCTCCAGGTCAGCAACACACAATGGCACCATCACACCAGAGAAATAATCACTCTTGATTGTGGTGAAGGACTTGGTAATAAAGAGTCATCTAAAGCATTTAATTGTCAGTGTTTCAGCAAAAAACTTGGAGTTACCTCTGGTGCATGTCTTTACCTTTCATTTCAAATAAGGCAGAAGCAGAAACAATGAGTGCAAATTCACATGGGAAGTGTCAAAGTGCAGATACTAAAGAAACACTGCACCCAAAGGAAGAAGTAGAATTGAAGTTATATAGAATTGAAAGCGAGTTGGATTTTGAAAGAAGATGCAAAAAAAGCAAAGGGAAAAAGAATACATTGCTGCTATAGAACAGTGACAAAGATTGTTTATAAAGCAGCATCAAATAAAAAATCTAATAACAAAACAAGCCCTTAGAAATCACCTACTTCCAGAGTTAGTACAGTTGATGCTATAAACCACAAAATAAACATATATGCATACATACACAGTGATATAAAGACAAATATATATACAAGGTAATCTAGGAAGATACTCTCAAAATTAATCTCGATCAAAATAAAATACATTATCTCCTGCAAGAAGGCAGAAGATGCAACAACTCTCTTCTCTGTGTCAGAAAACAAGCACAAATGTTGCTTATAATTTCGAAAACCCCTGTTATAATTTTTTTAAAATTTATTTAATTTTCTAGAAGCATCAGCAGCAAATCTTTTGTGAAGCGGAAGAAATCATCCAGGGATCTCCAGACACCTCATAAAAAAGCACACTTGATCAAGCCCTCAGCACAGGCGGTAAAGCAGGCTCTCATTTAACGGGCAAGGGGGCTGATAGAGAAGGCAGCCCAGGGCAGCCTTTCTGTGTGAGCCCCTAAATGACTCCCCAGGGCATCTCCCTGGGCACTGCCTCCACACCGGGGCAGCTGCTCAGTGTCTCTGTGGGGCGCAGGTGCAGGGGCTGTCCCAGAGCAGCCGGGCAGGTCTGTGCTGGGAGTGCCCTTTCCAGGGTACACAGATGAGCTCCAGGCGCTGCCTTAGGCACAAGACACATCTTGCTATGCTGTTTGGAATAGAATTTAAATATGTGTCAGACACTCTAACAGTTTTACCGGCTGTCTTGCCAAATGCATTAATGGTCATGAAGTTCTAAGGGGGAATTTCTTCTTTTCTATATAATGGGGATGAATAAAAACTTGGTCTTGATATCAGGAGCCATATTAATACAGGGATTGACAGGATGGCTGTACACAGAAGCAATATTAGGGCTATCCTGATTACATATAGGACTAAATAAGAAAAGAAAATATTCTGGGGTACAATCTAGAAAGAGCAAAGCTCACAGAAAATATATTACTAACTACAGGCACCTGTGCTAAGTAGCTATGTATATTGATCCCATAAAAATGATCAGAGCATTGTTTTGTTTTTCAGGAACAGGAGGTTTAAAACTGCCCTACCAAATGTAGTAGATGATTGAAAAACTGTTTACTGCTTTCTTAACTCCCAGCTTCATATCCACAAAGCCAATTTTTAATATTGTCCTGCATAAATAAAAATGAACTCTAAATTAACATTAACAGCTTTTTTAAGTGCTTTAGAGAAACCATATTGATGAACTGCTTTGCAGCTGCTAGAGGTGGTGTCAAAAATTAAAATGTTACTTGTTGTTTTTTTTTTTTTTTCTGGAGCTAGAACACTTAGTTCCAGAAACATAATTTTGAAGACAATTGTACTCTATGTGACCTTGTCTTTGAGGCTTTACTGGCAGATAATTGTATGCCACTTAGCTAAGTCTTCTTATATCATAATTATACAATCACATAGGATCTCAAATGAAATTAGTGAAATACAATCAACTCAAGACAAGAGCTATGAGAATCAGTAGAACTTTCCCTGTGATAATTTCCTTTCACTAATATTTACTTCCATCACTTAATCTCCAATATCAGGTATCTAAAGAAATAAATAAAATCAGGGAAATGAAGTTCAATGTACAAATATTTTGATTAAATGCCATCTTTGGTTTCAGATTTTCCCCTGCAAGTTCATCACAGTCCTCTGTAGCCAAGAAAGAAATAAACTGACACTGGTGAAGATAAAAAATAGAGAAGATAAATTAGGCTGGAAATTAACAAAAGCACAGTTCTATCTGCCTGATTGGTCTCAGACAAATAGGAGAAAGAAATAACTCAAATGCAACGAAGTTCTTCCTCAAGGCTTGCATAAATTAAAGCTGTTAAATCTATAGAAACATGAGCACACCAAATACTGATAGTTGGATTTGATTGCTAAGAAGAGGAAGATGCAGGAACTGCAAAGAATGGATGATGTTTTCAGGACTCTGTCCCCATGAGTCAGAGATGTTATTAGGTGATTAGTTTTTCTGCTTTTTGTCTTCCCGCTGCTCTGCACTCAGACCCCCAAGGCTCAGTAGAAGTACTAACACCCCACCAGGTCTGCCTCACTGAGAAGAACCTACTGTATTTTCCTGTATTTATTGTAAAAAAGAAGTAAATAATCTGAGCAGCAAGAGCTATGAAAACCTGCCACGGACACAAAATGGAATGTCTGCTGTATGTGCCATTCGTTTTGAGCAAAGGGAAGGATTAAAATTTTTCTATCACGCATCACCACTGGATTCACTTAAAACTCATTAAGCACATCCTCTCAGGGATAAGCATTAAGAGTGGCTCAAACCACAGTTTCTTAAGATGGAATCACTCTCATCAAGCCACTACTGGCTGGCAGTGTGTGGCAGCTCTCCAAATGACCCGTTTTCCCTGCTGTTTAAGCCCATGCCTGATGGCTCAGTCTCTTGGAGACCAGAGGAGAGAGGCAAGCAGAGGGCAGACATTTCTCCCTGCATGGATTCAAACACACCCTCAGGTTCAGGCTCAGCTCAACCAAGTTCCTTATGAGCAGCTGCATGACTCACAACATCCCAGTAGATGCAGCACATTGCCCAGTCATGTCATGCAACAGAGTAACTCCGCAGCTGCCCCCAGTCACACCAGGATTCCATCCATCTGGGATGAAAGTAACAACAAAGGTGAAAGAAAAGGTAGAAAAGTTATCAAGCTATTGCAGTCTTACTTGAGTTTAAGTAGCTGCTAAGTCTCAGCAATTCAAGCCACTTCCCTTTGTAATATTACATTCAGCATCTCAGGACCTAGGATCTAGGTGATAAAGGAAATAATTCCCTTTGAGTGCACAACCTGAAAATTACTTGAAGAATAGCCTAAAAACATTTCCTGCAGGAAGTGCTTGTAAACTGTACCCTGTGCAAATGTTGGTAAATGTTTTAGCAAATGACTATTCCAGAAAATTTAATTGTTCTCTAAAGAGTTGCCTAATTTTAAGATTAAATTAAAGCCACTGAAGTGTAAAATGCAGGACCTGTAAATTTAGCTCAAGTGCTGTAGCTCCTTAGCATCTTCCCCACGCAAGAGATGCACAAACAGCCACAGTGGCTCTACCTTCCCTAAGAAAATAAAAGGAATAGCCCTGTTAAGGGGGAGGAAATCATCAAGGCCACCACTGAGGATCTCTCAAGGTCACCAGCCTCTCTCTGCTACACATCAAGAGCTTACCTTAGGCCTCTCCAGTTGTACCAGGTGTCAAGCACTACTGGATCTTTGCTTTGAGAAGATCTGATTTTCAACCTAGACTTTCCAAACATGAGCCGTATCTGTCCATGATATAATTGCCAAGTGAAACAAATTAATTTCAACCCGTTAAATTCAACCAATTTAACAGCTGTCTACATAGAAACATACTATTGACCTTAACCATATCTGATGATGCTGGCTTGCAAAACCTGTTTGATTTTGGACATCACCTCTTACAGTGTGTCAAGCATCACTGTTTCTGTGTCAGTTTTATAAACCTGAAATAGGAGTGCACGGTATTTTGTTCTTCAAAATGCTTCAAACACTTTCAGAGTAGAACACTAACAATTTCTATGTATTTTTTAGATACTTTCTGAACATTTATTGCATTCTGTTACTGTGTGAAGCAGGTGTTTCCAGACCAGCCTAAGATTCGTTCTTTAAGTTCAGGGGAAAAAAGTGCAAGCTTCACTGTATAAATCTCGGTTTTAAAAATGATATTTAGGAATGTTCTTATCACCACCTAGAGAAATCTCTCTAGCTTAGTCATTAAGTGGTCTCCAAGGAGCTGGGAGGGGACACAGCCAGGCCAGCTGACCCCAACTGACCCATGGGATAGCCCAGCCATGTGGGGCCATGCTCAGCACACAGAGCTGGGGGAGGAGAAGGAAGTGGGGACATTGAGACACCTGCCAGTCCATGGGAAGTGGGGAATGAATTCCTTGTTCCATTTTCCTGTATGTGCAGCTGTTGCTTTACCTATTAAACTGTCTGTATTTCAGCACCTGAGTTTTCTCATTGTTATGCCTCCAATTCTGTCCCCATCCCACTGGGAGGGAACGAATGAGCAGTCACGTGGGGCTGATCTGCTGGCTGGGCTGAAGCCAGGACAAGGAGTAAGTGTTTTTACATCTGAAGATGTTAGTTTAGGAAACAACAGTAGCTAATATTTACTGATGTGAACTGCCTTTATCCTAGCAGTTTGCATGAAGATTACACATTCATTTGTGCTATACCTGTTGTTCCTTAGATGTAAATATAAATATATAACATAACAGGAAGACTACATTTTCTATACTGCAAGGTTTTCTTCTGTATTTTGAAGATAAAGTTAATTTTATTTGTTGTATCTAATGAGATCTGGAAAATGTAGTGAGAAGTGAAAGTTTACTTGTGTGGTTGCTAAGCAACAGGCTCATACAGGAGCTGACTGATCATTCCATATAGGACTTTTCCTATCAGCAAATTACCTAGATGAAGACGAAAGCCCTCCTGGTTTCCTCTTCCGGTTTTGCAACTAAAAGTATTTAACAATATTTAGAATACATGGGGCATTCCAAAGATTTTTATTATTTCCGTCCTAGCTATTTAAAACAATCTGGCAGCTTTCCCAAGCAGCAGCATCCATTTCAGACTGCAGGGCACATTCCCAGGCATCATCTAATAAAGGAGCTCATCTGAATCCACTGATCTAGAGTAAACAGACACTCCCAGGTAACTCTTGAGGAAATAATATAATAAACATTGCCTGGCCTCCAAAGCAGTGACTCACCCTTAGAGCACAACTGTCTCCACAGTAGCTAAAGCAAAGATTTTGTTTTCAAACCTAAGACCCTTCACAATCCTAGGACTGTCAGCAGTGTGCAAGGCTTGCAGTCAGCCACATGGTCACCTCTAGCAGGATAAAACTTCTCTAACTTCAGAGATATTCAACAGGGATATTTAAAATGCTATGCTGGATCAGGGATAAAGACACGCAGTCATGGAAGGCCGGGGTCTGATTAGTTTGCTTTATTCACCTGCACAAGAAGAATCAATTGAAGAATACATGGCTAAATCAGTTTTGTCTAAGTCACCAGATGGTCTTTCTCTAGGCCACTGTGCACCACATAAAATGCTAAATGAAACTTTCTCAGAATCTTTAATGCCCTAACTTTGCCACCCCAACCCCAAAATAAATAAAGTAAACTTAACTTTCCAGAATATTTTGATGTTGCAGGCATTTGCACAATGCTGTAAGGCAACTACAAATATATAACATCCTATCATTCTTACTTTTCTTTGTGGAAGGAATTCTCAGTTTTGTGGCACCCAGCCGGAAGTACGCCTCTCCTCCCTGCTCCTCAGTGTTACCCCAATATTATGTTCTCATAAATGCAAAGGGACATTACCAATGTCACCCTAAGAATGCAGCAGCACACACCCAGCAGGAAACCTACCCTCTACAAGGGTTAATCAAGTGCACCTCGGGTCAGCCCCATCTGCATCCAGTGCTAATTAATATTTCCAGTGGTGATCTGCATTTGGTGGAAGACATCACATAGAAAGGAGTTGCAGGTATCTGGAACAGAGTAATAGAGGGGGTGAAAAGCTTTCAGGAACAATAAAATGTGAAAACAGAAAAGAACTAAACAAAAGTCTTGGCATGGATTAATTCAATAAATTTCTTTCCACATTTAGTCAGAAAGGGAGCCCCATTTCACTTATAGATGGAGACATGGCTCTGCAAGGCAACAGTTCAAAGTTTGTATCTAAATTTTGCAGCTAGTATCAATAGTTTCGGGAAGTCGGGAAAAGCATAACTAACATGAGATTGGAATCAACATTCTGCAGCCCTCTTCTGGTTGAAATCATTCCATGACTTAAAAACCCCAATCTTCTCCAAATAGTCTAATTTTGCAAAGATAATTGCATTTGTTACTGACACTAATTATCCATTTCTAGTTCCCAAGATAGTTTCTTTTCTTCATAAATTGCAATAGAATAGACTATGTAAAAGCAATAGAATGTGCATAGTTTACCCACTAGAAAAGCCATAAATATCAGACTACTCACTGCAATATTACTGTTGTGCTGCTCTGATTGGAGAGTGAAAGAGAGCTTCTTTGTTATTTTAAATAAAAGATAAATAAATTTACACCAAACTATCTTCTTCCATTTCACTCAGTTTAAAGACAATTTCAGCTTACTTTAACTTTTTTTATTCTCCTACAGACCATTTTGTCCTTCATCATCTTGTGTTGGCTTTCTGCACTCCTATTTCTTTGAGGAAAGTCAACAGTGTGGCACAAGATTCACCTTTTCTCTCATTATATAATGAAAAGACATTATGAGTCCTTTCTCTTTTAGCTCTAAGTAGCTGCAGGTAATAGATGAGTCATCAGTGCAATACCATTATGTCAAACCAATGACATTACACTGCACTGTAATTGTTGACATTTTTCTACAATATAAAATCTAGAAGCTTCACTGAAACTGATATTCACTTACTTGAACCAGATAAAGATATTGGACAATATTATACATTAATGCTAAATCATTCCAAAAAAGTTAACGCTCTAATGCTCACTGCTGTAAATATCCCTTCTAAGGTGATAACAAGGAGCTGGCAAAACAGCACAGCTCGGTCCTGATCGTGTTTTCCACACCAGCTATTACAATTAAACAACCACTTAGTAAGAATTTGAATACTTAGGAACAGAAAATACAGCGTATTGTAAAGCAATGGGTGGCATGATCATCATCCAATTGTTGGAAGTGCTACACTGGAAAAGGAAACCCAATTGCTTAGGATATATGGGTGTCGTGGCTCACTTGTCAGCATGCAAGATGGACTGGAAGAACTACAGGAATATAAGAAGTCACTTTTCTTGCTAGAAATTAGAGTTAAATGTTTAGGACAAAATCTTAGCTTGAGTACAGCAACAGCAGGAAAAAGAAATCACATATAAGTAGAAACTTTGCACTTTCCTATTCAGGTCAAATTGCTTCTACAGAACACACTTTTCTTTCATCCATGAAAATGAACACACAAATAGAGGGCAGCACACACAATCCCCCCAACACCAGGTTTTACATGCTGTGACTCATTTCAAGGCCACCGAAAAGAACCACAGAAAAATGTGACTGTCAGGAAGGCTTGCAGGGGGTGTAGAGCCAAGGAATTATGCAGGTGCCAGTAGGTGAGTGGTGCAGGTGTCCCTCCAAATTGCAGCCTCAGGAAGATCAGGGATCTGACAGGGGAGCACAGGTTTGCTCTAAATTCAATTTGCCCATTTTCACAGTCTGTATCAGCAAAGATAAAAGGTTAACCATACCACTATATTTACTAAAAAATCTTTATGTGTAATTTATTCAATGCCTGCATTATTTTTTACTGGCTTAGCAGATGCAGAACAATGTCTAAGAGGCATAAAGAGCAGTACAACAATGTTCATTAATTCTGTCCAATAACCCACTCAGACCATGCTTTGTGTCCTTGAGTAAAGCATACAAATGAGGCTGGAAAAAGCAAGTACAGAAGTCTGACAGGGAGCCAAAATCATCCTCTGCAATCCAAACTCTTAGGTGTTTAATTTACTCTTATGTGTAAATCAGGTGCAACCCAGAGTCCACTTTGTAGAGACGAAGGTGGAGCGGGGGGGAACCCCCAAGAATTTTGAGTTCGTATGTATAAAATAACTGAAGATTTTTCCATGTACTTACCTCAACATTTTCCTCTAACTTCCAAGGACTGGTAGTTACTTCAATGTAGGTGGTTTGACTTCAAAACTCTTTTCACAAAAATGATTATATACTGCTACTTTACTGTATTTAAATCCCTATGAATTGAGTTAGGAACATCTCCATAAAATTACAGCATTAAATTGTTATACTTCATATTTTAAGAAAATAAAGACAGCAGGTCCTAAGATCACTTTACTGTGACAAATTGTCTCTTTCTGCTCCCTTGAAATTGGCCTGTGAGACTTATCAAATCCCCAGCTTTGCTAGTGCTAGAAGAATTTATTTTAAAATGCACACTATCATTATATACTTACAGAGAGGTATATTTTAGGATTATGCAAGTGCTTGATAGATAATTGGTTCTGTCTTTTTGCAGCATCTTAAGTTTTCCAAGGAAACAGAAAGATTAAAACTGCACAAAAAATCTGAGTAATCTTTATAAAACAACAGTAGAAGGAGTGAATACAACTTCTAATTAAATGAATGTGACTTCTTAAAATTGTCAATCAAAATTAATTTTTCTGCAAAATACAACAGGAATTGTTTTTTTTTTTGAAATATCACTGGTGTCCATGGGTTTGTAGGGCTCACAATAAGCAATGTGGACCTCTGCCAGTAAATAGCTCAATCCCAAATTTGGGATTATTACACCTTAGAGTTTGCTGTGATCCCCTTGCTCGGCTTGGCCAGAGGGAGCTGGCAAAATAAGGGACAGGAATAATGGTCTAGCCCGGAAAATAAAAACTTTGATAATGAAAATAACAAACATGGAAACCGCAGAGTACAGAGACTAGAACCAAAGATCCATGGGCGTGGCAAACGCAGCCAGGTATAGGCAAAGGTCTAATCATGAACGTGAACTCGAACACGACCCTATTTGAGCTAGCCATTGAGCCAGCTGAGAATAAGAACCAGAAACTTGACCATAGGATGGTTCTGTTAGCACACTACTATTTCCCATGACCTCACTCTTCCCAATGTGGCCTGGTCAGGTCCCCCCTCCCCTCAGTACCCTGCCTCCCATGGTCTGTGGCCAAAGTCTTCTGCAAATGCAACTGAGGCAGAAATCTCAGCTGGATGCGATCCCACACAGGATGTTACAGCAACAGGACCCTGGCTCTCATAAAACAGCTACAAAACCACAGCAGGACTAGCATGGGGCTTTCACAAGGTGTTACTGCCCTTGCGCCCAAGGGGATGGCAACCAAGCACTCCCAGAGCCAGCTGCCCTGGCAGCACAGAGGTTCCTTCTGAGAAGTGACACCTTCCAGTTCCACGGCACAGATACATTCCTCAGATACAGCACTGCAGCTTGGCCTAAAGCAAGGCACCAGATCAGACCTCTTCCCCTCCTACAGGTACAGAACACCTGGGGAATTCCCCCCCCCCCCCGCCTGCTCAGCAGAAACAGTACTCTCAGATTGTACAAAAGTACAAAAGCCCTACCTAGAACACCAGCCTGCTTTAGAGAACTTACCTCCTCCATTCCTTGTACAGTTTCTGCAGAAGTGAAGCCCTTGCCTAACAAGTTTTTAAGCAAGGAATGAGTGTCCCTTGTTCCTACACAAGTGGTCATTCATGCACGCAGGTGGCTGATCTGTGGGGATAGGGAGGAGTGTGCTAAAACCATCCTGGAACATCAGCCCATCAGCTCCTGGTGGGTTTTTCTGACTGTGCTACTTATGTGCAGCTTCCTACAGAGATGGGAAAAAACCTCATTCCAGCCACTGAGTCCATCTCCACAAAGACACAGATACGCTCTGATCTCCTGCTCAAATTTCCCCCAAATATATGTATTTATAGTTTTGATTGGTCTTAAAAGTATTGACTGTGCAAGTAGGCATGTTGACACTATTAAAAAGGAGGAAGTTTAAAATCTTGGGAAACAAGGTAAGATTTTGAGGAGCTGTAAAATATGCATGTCTGAAAATTATTTTTGTCCAGACAAAAATTAATCAAAAAAATTCTGTATCAAAAATTACAATGATTGGATGATGTAATATGAATACTTTTTTTAAAGGAGTACAAATTATTTACAAAAGATAGTTTTGAACAGAGATCTTTAAAATCTTCTCATTTCAAAAAATGCCACCAGGGTTTCCAGGAGTCGATTTTACTGCACAGAAAGAACTACTCAATTGTAAGCTAACAAACACTTGAAAATACCTCATAGGAAGCAGAATATCCTTACAATCCATAAATGGACTCCATAAGGATTTAGCAAGAATGTAACATACCTAGATTGTGAAATATAGCAATCAAGAGAGATGAAAAAGACATTCTGGCATATTTAATACTCTTTATGTTACAGTTTACAGTTGTGCTACAACTGGGCTCCAAAGGGAATGTCAGAAGGATTGTGCACTCTAAAAATCGAGTAGAAAACATTTTGCTTGGTGGTCTTAGCACTTTCATTAAAGCTTCCCAAGAGCTTCCATGTGCTGGAACAGCCATGTAAACTTGATAGATGTGCATTAATTCTGCCTTACCCTGGGCATCCAACTCACCTTGGAGGGTGAGGAAGCTCTTTCATCTCCTGTCCCATCCACCCTCCTGTCCTCACAAGCTGCACACACCAGCCTGGGAACTGGAAGCCTCAGCAGAAAGCAGTCATAAAGGGCAGTACAGAGATAGTGTTTGTCACAGGGGAGTATGTCATCTCTAAAACTCCAGGACTCACAGGCTGATAGAGAAGGTCTGGAGACCTTAGCAGCATGGAGCTTTCAAAGACAAGCACTGAGCCCTAGAACTAATAACTGAAATTGATTATAATATTGTGTCCTACAAATGTTTAAATAACTAACTACTGTAATTAAACATTTATTAAGTATTTGATTCTTGACTTTAACTATTATCAACACACAGTAAAATGACATCCCTAATCAGCACTACAGAGGAATAATGACCTGCAGAGGAACATGGATCTGTAGTTTCTTTTTCCTGTATTTGACAGACAGCAGAGTAAATAGCAATTTTCCCTGGCACTTCAGCTGCAACAACAATCTATGTGAAAAAATAGTTTAATGGAGTCCTCTTTATGCCAAAAGAGAGTGCAAACACAAAGCAATCAGGTTACTGCGATTTGACAGAAGCTGGCACATTTGCTCAGTATCATAAGGAAAGTGCTTACTAGCCCAGGCTGTGCTGCTACACAGAGACCTTTCTGCACTGAGGAAAACCCAGGGTGAGAAGGATGCCCAGAACAAAGAGCAACTGACACCTGCTGGAGCCAAGATGCCCCTCTGTACTTGCCCACTTTGCTGCCTGAGAAATGCTGCGTTGTTTCTGCTGAGCTCCCACGATATCTGACGCAAAGTAGACAGTGCGTTGCCACATGCTTAAAACAATACCTGCCAAGGGTAAAAAATAACAGAGGTATATTGAATTTTGTAAATAAACACCCCAAAGGATTCTCAGAGCTGCTGTGTTCAGCAGTGTATTCGTACACACAGATGTGCTTTCCTGGATGCTATCAAACTGCCAGTGTCCTGTACAAATTTCATTAAGTTTTACTCTTCTGTATCACCACCACCACCTGTATTACATCTTTTTGAGCATACTAAGATGCTACTGAGTTTTGTTATCACTTTGAGACATCTAAACGCCATTTGTGAGCAATAAGTGTTGAATGATTGATATTGTCTGGCTACAGCAGTCAGCAATGGTTCAAGTCACACCAGAAGTTCAGAATCAGCTATTGACAGCTAGGATTTTTTTTGTTATTCTGCATACAGATCTTTTTCCAATAGGAAAAGCTGGAATCTCACCAGTTGCCAAGTAATTTTGCTCAGTTCCCTCTGTGAAGGCAAAACTGCATTTTGCAAGTGTTTGTTAACCTTTTTACCACTCCTCCCTCTAGAACAGAGCTAGTTAGTTGTGGTAACTTTTGCTTTGCTATTATTCTTGTTTGATATTGGGAGCACATGTTTTTCATGTTACAAATCAATTTCAGTTTAGTAGAAGTATATGTGAATTTCCCACTTAATACTCCCAGTGCAAAAGTCCATTTAAAAAGTCTTTTTTTGAAGCAAGTCAATTACCTCCAACATGATAACACTTTCAACAATCCCCTCACTCATCACCTAGGATGTTTTCCATGGTTAGCACATTTTCTAGCAAGTGAGTAATGAGTCATAAGCAATTTATTAACCTTCATTATCAAAGTAACACTGAAAAGTCTAATATCATTAAATTTGATTTGATAAAAATGACCTACATTTCTGATCCATATAATAAAAGGGATCATAGGTTCTGATGTTGCCCAGATTTCAGTTTAACCCAACTATTTATGTCAGACTATTTTTTTAAATTTAATTTTATTTTATTTCATTTTATGTCTTGTTCTTAAAGATTTTTCATTCCTTTCTCTTTTCTGTTGCCTCCCCAGCTCACAGGAAAAGCAGACCTGAAATCTTCCTTCAGGATTAACCTCTGTCAAGTTCTAAACACAATACACTTCTAAAAAAACCACTAAGCCATTCAAAGACAAAGTACTATAAAACAAACAAAAAGGCATTCACTGAAGAGGATATATTAAAGAAATTCTCATGGAGGCAGTTTGTGTCAAGTAAATAGAGAGATTTTTCTTAAGAGTTACTGTTTCTGTTCCTCTGCAGCAAGATTTCCAAGAACTGGCATTTGCCAAGTGGATGTATTCCCTTTTCAAATCCCGTGCCAAGTGCCCTAAATTAGCATCAGTTATAATCCCTTTAAAACAAACAGCAAGTGGGACAAGAACAAAGGAGCGTCCACACAGTGGTCCCCACTCAGACCCCTATTCCCTATCATCTTTTGTCGACACCAATACACTCCCAAAGCCATTAATTGAATGGATACATCCATCTGGAGGTGAGAAGAGAGCCTGCAGTGACAAAGAAGGAGTAGGGCTGCCACGGCCGCAGTGTGCAGCGGGAACAGGTGGAAATCACTGTCCGGCTTATGAAACACCTGCTGCACCATGAGGCAAGGTGTGAGGACTACAGCAACTGGACAGATTGGCTGAGAATTCTGTTGTAAAATGTTTGGAGAAAATACGAAGTAACTTGATAGAGATGTAGCAGGGTCTTGTCCACATACCTTCATAACCACTAAATTAAATTTCATTTCAGGAAAACTAATACTGAAAATTACCATCAAAAGTAGTAAATGCCATTGCCAGCAAAACAAACAAACAAAAAAAAGAGCATAACTGTTGCATCTTTTTTTTTTTTTTTTTGTTTTCATTTATGAGAAAATAGACTTTTGAGTGTCTTTAAATCAGAAATCACTCAGTTCATCCTCCCTCCCAAAATCAACTACTCACAGAGTACTGCCTCTTCCTCCAGCCAGCCCTCATAGCCAAACCTACTATTCCCTTACTTACATTACTGGTATGCTAAGCTCAGGTAGGAGGCTTTAATGCAGCACGTAAACCCTGTGATGGGTCTCCGATCATACTACAACAAGTGTTCAATTCCATGCATGCAGTTCTAGCAAGCAGGAGAAAGCAAAGGGAACAGCAATCACCAGAAACCCTTTGGAATATTTCTGTTACCGTGCTGCTTGTAACCCTTTAGTTACTGTGTGACTGCACAAGTATGCAGAGAATTCTGGGCAGTTATTGTTCCATATCTGTGGAAGGAAGTGCAGGCTGTGCACTTTGATATGGCTCAGGCTGTAGCTTTGAACTCATCAGGTCTCCCATGAAGAGGAATATCTTGCCAGATTGATGTGACATCTAAACCTAGACACAGAACGTGATTTTCAAGTTATGAATCTGATACTTTCAACAGGGTGAATATTTTCAAAAGCATGATAATAAATGTGGGCTGAGGAAGCAGTGTCTCTTTCTTTCATGGATTTTGTATCATGAAAGAAATTTAAATACATTAAAAATAAGTTTGTTACTCAGAGAGAGATAATGAGCTGATCAACAGCATAAAACTAAGATCTTGCAGCAGAAATGTTCTCTATGCAGGAAGAAAAAAAGGAGGAAAAAACCCTTCACATACTGTAAAGAATGTATCAATCAACACAATAAGATATTAACAGTGGAAGGGAAAAAAAGGAAATCTGGGACTCCAGCAGAAATAAAAATGTCCATAATGATAAATACTTTGGATACTTACTGTCCCTAATATTCCCACATTTATGTGTTTTGGCAGAATGCAATGTAAGGAAAGCATAATTCAGCACCAAGATCTACACATAAGGAGGAGATTAAAAATAAAATTAAAAAAAAAAAAAAAGTCAGACAGACATAGCCAGGATGCCAAGATAACAAAAGCACTGTTGGTGGGAAGAAATCTTAAAAAAATTGTTTTTAAGAAAAGCAAAAATAACCCCTCCCCTCAAAACCCAAATCATGCTGTTTCTGTTGGCACTGCAACAGCAACATTTCAATTATTCACAGAGGGAACCAGACTACCAGGATAAGGCTGAACTGCAGCCAGAATTAGAAATTTAGTCTCATCCCATAAGGACGTATCAAATGTGATGTTATTATACATTACATGTTCTATATACCCTCATTCTTCATTAAAAAAAAAAAAAATACTTAGGGATACTACTAGAAGAAAGCACTGATCATTAAGTGAATCTATTTGACATTTCCAACCAAAATTCTCAGTGCACCAGCTGCCAGCTTATGAACTGCTTTAAATACCTAGCAGGGTATTGTCTCTATGAGCTCGTCTGTAACCTAGTTTCTGTGATGGGCAATTTCGTGGCACTCAGTTTTCTGAGAGTATCTACTGTAAGAACAAATAACAATTCTTCAGAAGATTTACTCATTTGACCTTGCAGTTGTGTTTTGTCTTAGCCACTGAAAAGCATCAAACCCAACCACTTAGAGTACCAAAGAAATGGCTGCAGAATTAAAATTCTATTTATTCCATGCTAATTTCTCAGTGGATCACCACTTGCAAACACAGTTCATATGAATAAAGCTCTTCTCCAAACTGTACTGCAACTTTAAAAGGACATAAATCATCATTAAAAAAAAAAAAAAAAAAAAAAGGAACAGCAAACATGAGTATGGTCAGATTAAATATTTTTTCTCAACATTTTATGAATACCCTTAGGCATCATTTACCCATCTATTGTTTAACAATGCGAAAGGACACTTGGGAATTCCTTAGACTAGACACAGACTCAGCGCCAGTCAGGTGATGTTCAGATGTTTATTTAAATTTTACTGCATCTCATGAGGAAAATCAGTAATTTTTAAGGGTCACTGTATGATTAAATTAGATTTGACAAATTCTTCCCTCACACTCCTATTTCCTACAATTAATGACAATTCTGATAACAAGTGTTGTGACTTCATTGGAAAAAATAATTTCAATTTCAGTTGAAGCAAGGTGCATTACTAACCTAGCAAAACTAATTAATTTTGCTCCAAGCATTCTTTACAGAGATGCTTGTTTTGAGCAATTTTCAGTTTAATGAACCAGCTTCAAGCAGGGGAAATGCAGCATTAATGAAAGGAAAACTACTTGCTTTTTGGTTTGTTTTGACAAGTTTTTGTTTTGGCCTTAAGATGGGTTATTTGAAGGCAATTCAGTTCTGGTGTTTGTGTGCCTCTTGAGCAGTAAAGGCTGCAGCTAGGAGTGCCTACCTGGTTTCTCTCCTTCCCTCTACAGGAAAGAGAAACCAAACCTTCCGTTACCTTACAGCCCATAAGACTATCTAATAAATAAGTGTATTTATCAGCCCTACAGACTAACAGAACTGGGGAACACAAACAGAGCACGTGGGAAAAGATACAGAAGAAAGGGTAGCAACCATTCCTCTTCAAGTATCCTTCCATCAGCTGAACAGCATCTTCTCTCTCAAAGTCTCCTCCGCTGAAGGAAACAGTACAGAAATTCTACTCAAGATGCTACCAAGATCTACCTTTACACTGAAAATCAACCAGCCACTTTTACTCTTGTCCTCTTAAAAGCATGACAGCTTTGGATCAAGTAAAACCAGCTGAACTCCTACAAATATAGGCCAAGTCTTCCATGAGTCCTGCAAAAAACATCTGAAACTTTAACAGAACTAGATCAACCTAGTCATGGTCTGGATTGTGATCTTCCATTTGAGTATGAGGATACTGATACTCCTCATAGGCATTGCTGGGTACTGAATGACATCTTATGATACTGAAAAATAAAGGACTTTGAGATAACCTCTTTGGTATATCTCAGTGGTACCAGGAGAATTTACAATAGTAGGTGCCATACAGGCTCAATCTTCTATGTAGAAATCCGGAGGGTTATGTCTTGTAATGCAAGGGACATAATTTTTACTATGAATGTTTCAGGTATCAGGAGACCTGCAGAAGCAAAGCTTTAACATCAAACTCTGTGCTCAAGAGAAATCTTCATCTCAAAGAGAAATCCTCAGATTATACAAGTTGAAGTAATTGTAACAAGGAAATAGAGGTCTGTAATATACTACAGTAAAAATTCATGGATTTTCACCTTCTACAGAGCACTTTCAAAAAGACATTATTACTGATGCTCAAGAAAAGTACTTGCAATCTGATGAAAATGAAAGTACACAAACCCTTTACACCTTTCAATATCTTTGCAGTGGCAGAGTCAATACCAGTGGGTTTAGTGTTCAGCAGTACTGCTGGCTAAAGCCGCACAACAGGCTTATGTGATGAAGAGTTAGTGCCACAGCCCAGACAAATTACTTCCTCTCTAACTTTCCCTCACAGGACAGAGACAGAAGTAGGCTTTGTCACCTCAGCAAGCACACTGCAGTGATACAGAGACAGAAGGCACATTATGAAATAGCGATGTCCTGGTACATACAGAGACTCAGCCTTGACCCCTTACTCCACAGCAAATCCTTGGTTATTCTCCCATTTTTAGCAGAAGTACAAGTATCTGAAAGAGTGAGGAAAAAATACAGGGGAAACCCACCTCCCCCCCACCTATGATTTACTGCCAGCCCCGTCATAGCCCCCTCTCTTTTAATTCTACTTAGTACAACTTCCCCGATGGGCTGCAGCACCATTATAGCAATTGTCTGTCATTTCTGTTGGAGCAGCAGAGTAACCCATTTCAGAGACAAACTTAGCAACTATTAATTACTAACCTTAACAAGTAATTTCAAACCATTTTCTCAAGGAAATAAGGACATGCAATCACTCCATCATATCGCTGCCACTTCCCCACTACATTTTCAGTGAATTTCAACCCACTTGAGATATAGGTGGAAGTTTGTATGGATTAACCCCAACACCACCTGTGCAGCAGCATCTGGGGGTTTAGTGTTGTTTTTTTCTGGTTTGCTTTAGTTTGGCTTTGGTTTGGTTTTTCGGTGTTGTTGGGGTTTGGTTTGGCTTGGTTTTGTTTTTGGATTTTATTTTTTTTCTTTAACTCCAAGAAATCACCCAATAGTTTCCTCATGTTCCTTTACACTGCTGATGCCGGTTAAGGTAGTAATTGAGAAAACAAGTTGGGCAAGGGAGGTGTCTAAGCTTGGAAATGCAGGATATAGCTGGGGGTATGTATTCTATTGCCTTGTGTTAGAGATGTGGCAATTGTCTTCTGTTCATTGGGCAGTTTTTCTTTATCTCTTCCACAACCAATCCTCCCTCCAGGAGATCTCTTCTGTTCATGGGCCACTGAGTGTCCCTGTATGACTGATAAAATTCCATCATCCTACTGGGAGATGCTCTGCCCAGGGGGAGGAGCCAAGCATTCCTACCTGGATATAATCTGAGATCTGGAACACCACAGCAGCCTGTGCCCACTGCATTCCCAGAGGAAGTCCAGGCCCACCTACACCACCACTGGACCTCCAGAAGAAGACTACACCCTTCTACAGGATCACTGCTTCAATAGAATCACACCTACCACTCCAAGAGCACTGCAGCCACCATTTAATGGGACTGCTGCCAACACCCTGACCCACAGGGTGTCAGGTCATATTCTGACTCTGTCAGTGGTTTTTTTGTACTATTGCATTTATATTCTTAATCTTACTATTAAAGAACTCTTATTCCTACTCCCATATCTTTGCCTGAGTGCCCCTTAATTTCAAAATTATAATAATTTGGAGGGAGGGGTTTTACATTCTCTATTTCAAGGGAGGCTCCTGCATTCCTTAGCAGACAGCTGTCTTTTCAAACCAAGAAAGAAGGAAACCTCTTATCTCACAAAACAGATCCTCCAGATGCCCAAGAGCTCACAGCCTATTTCTGCATACTGCACCCACACTCTGCAGGGTGGTATGTGTCAGTGGTACACAAATAGCCAGTAGAAGAGCCCATTTAGTTTCTGTTTGTTGCTCCAAACTAACACTGATTTACAAGCACTGCTGTTTAGCTTTTGCAGAAGAGCTAGCAGGATACAGCCCCAGCCCATAGCTGGCATGGGGAGGTAGCAGAGAGTGAGGGCAGGAGGGCAAGTAAATTGTTTGATTTGTTCATGTCTGAGCTGTGCTGCTGATTTTCTGCATGGGTGGTCTTACAGGTATAGCTACTAATCTCCCTCACAGTAAGTACTCAGATCTGTACCCACGCAAATACTTAGTCTGATTTCACTTGAAAATCCTGACAGGAGTGACCTGGAATGGACTCACTAAGTGGCCTTTTTCCAAGTCCTGCTTAATTCCTCTGCATTTAGCAAACAAACCATAAGGCCACTTTCATCCATGCTTGTCCTGTAGATCCTTCAGCTCTCACTTCATGGCTGAATGAGCAGTTTAACATACTGGTCCCTAGTCCTCCTCACTAAGGTTTGTGAAACTCTTTGCTCCTCCTCTGATTCTTCTGACTTCTTCTAGAAGCTGTTCCCCATGACTATTGTTTCGCTTGCAGCAGCTACGCCAGTTCAGTGCTTTTGAAATTATGGATTCTGTTTACAGGTTACCAAAATTCCACTAGGAAACATACAACACTCTAGTTTTTGTAAAATTTTTCTTTACTTATGTTTACTCAGGGAAGTTAAGGATCTCTCTTCAAAGTAGAACAAATGCCTGTTTCTGAAGATATAAATTACTGTCTAATGATTTCAACATCCAAAATGCTACACCTAAATGAGTGGCTATGTGTATTCTGAATTCAGATACTTTTCTATTTATAGAGCATTTATTTATGTCTGAGATGCATTTAAATATAAATTGCAGTACTTAATTCCAAGTTTTATAACATGTCATTCACAATCCATTAAGTATTTTATTACATATATTGTAGAAGAAAGAAATTTATAGTCCCCATTTATAGTATTAATAAGGAATGATGAAAACCACAATAAAAATGTCTTGCTTTTTGGGTTATGTGGAGGTTTACTGCTAAAGCATAGTTACCAGTCATGTTTTAATGCTTTACTATAATAAAAGATATGATCAGAGTGCAGTAATATATGTAAAATTAAAAGAAGCCCTACTAAAATGACAGAGGCGTTCCTATTCAGACACAAACAATTACAGGCTTAGCACATTCTCAGTTGCTTTCTAAGCTGTAGGAGCATGTGGAAATAAATTTTGCTTTGTTAATTTTAAAGCATTTGCCAGGTGCTTCTTCATAGAAGATTTCCAAAACATACTTCAGTTTGTTGATAATGTGGAAACACATACACAAAAACTATTCCTTGCATCCATTTTCCTAGGTCATCTCTGACAACTATGTTGCTTTTCCCTTGCTTTCTGACTGTAAAAGTCAGGAATCAGCAAGGAAATAAAAACTTTCCTGTTCATGGTTTGTTTGTTTGTTTGTTTTTCCAGTTACCTCTCAAAATTTCATTTCCTATCACCAGCTAGAAAAAAAACATATTTTTGGGAAAAAATTTCTTGTGTTATGCTGTCCTCGGAGATACTATCTTCACAGTTCCTCAGTGTCTTGCCAAACAAGCAAAGAAGAGAAGACAATCCTCTTTGCACATATATGGGGGAAAGCTCATTGTTTTAAAAGAAAAAAAAAATATTTTGAAAAGCACCAAAGCCAATAAGCACTTTGAAAAAAATATTGCCATATGTTTTGATGATCTTTCTTCTAGAACCAAAACTCTGGGCAAGACAGAGAGTTGAGAATATGAAAGGATATTTTTTTATCAGTTCAGGTCTTGATCTGACTCCTAGTCTGTCTTGCCCTTTCCAGATGCTTTCACATTGCTAAGTCCTCAGTCAATCTGTGTTCAGCTGCTGTTATTTCAAACCACACAAGCCTGAGTGAAATTCAAGCAAAGCACACCAGAACAGGTCTCCATAGAAGTCTCTGACATTAAGTTACTGTCTCAGTTGGTTGAATGTTTATGGGAAGTGGGAACCAAACCTTAACTCATGGCATTACCTGCATCTGTCTTTCCATTTTCTGTCTCTGGAATATTTGAGTGTCTCTCACTAGGGCAGAAGATTTGAAGACAGCATGACCCCGAAGACAAATGATCCCATATAACAGAGGGAAAAGAGAGGCAGAAGTGACTTGCACAGAGTAAACACTACCTCTGTGATAAAGCATAAAGATAATGCTGATCTCTGTAGCACTATTTTTTAACTAATGCACATAAATCCAAAACTGCTTCCTTGGAGACTTAAAAGGAAAGTAGGCAATCCTGAAAGGTCATGAAGCATAAATCCTTGGATTTCTAATGTTATGGTTTTAAGAATCTTTAAAGGTATTAAAGCAGTTTTCCTAACAGAAAACAGTTTGAAAGCATACCTTTAAGCTAAAACAGACCTTTGTGATACAAAACCATCAGAAGTTAAAACACACACCCCTGAATTCCATCATTGGAATTTTTTGTTGCTTGGTTTTGTTTTCTTTTTTTAACGCCTGAATCTTCCTTTCATTAAGTAAAGGGTAAACAAAGGCACAGAGAGACCAAGCAAGTATACCAATCTTACAGTGAAGTAAATAAAACCACAGAAACACCAAAGTCCAAGCTCTTAGCCATACACACTATTCAAGAATCAAACTCCTAGCCTTGCTCCAACTTACCTACCAGATTTATTTTTACTGGGGTGTACTAGCAATACTATTGCCTTTGCAATTTTGTAGATAGAATGAGAAGTTGGAGAATTGAATCAATAACATTTTCTTTTCCAACTTGTCAGGTACATCTTATCTTTATGTAGTAACAGAAAATATTTATTTTAAGTAAAGACAAAAATTACAACTTATAAAGAGATTGTTATATGGAAATACATCACTGCCTTCATACTGGTACCACCATGATAGCTATTTCACCTTACCCCATTAATCCTACTTTCTTTATCAACTTCTTAAGAAATTCTATTTGCTATAATGTTCCTTTAATATTTCCACTGGGTTGGTACTTGAAATTCCTTTGTCCAGTCTGTTTCCTCTCTGTTACACGATGCCCTTGATCTGTTCCAACTTACTTCCTCTCATCCTAAACTTTTGAAATCCATTAACATCTTAGGCTATCCAATCCCATGCTCACACGGATCACTCTCAAAAGAGAGGGCTTAATCACAATTAAATGCTTTTCTGGGATGCATCAAACAAGTAGGCTGCTTCCTAAATAACTTAGCGTACAACATGAAAAAGCAATTACCACAGAAGAAGAAGACAAAGAAGATGAAGAAGATGAAGAAGACAAAGAAGAAGAAGATAAAAACCAACATCCAAAAAAGAAAAAAAAAAAACAATAGCTTGGTTCAGTGGCTACATCCCAACTTCCTATGTGCATTCTTCCAAACCTGGATGTTACAAAGCACTAGAATGAGAGCTGTGGAAGTGAACTGCTTTCCTCTCCAGGTCAATACAAGGTGTATCATGCTCTGGCAGTGATTTATTTTCTCCCCTTCATTCTCCTCTGGCAGTGAGTACAGTCTGTGCAGCAGAGATCACACAACCCACATCATCCCAAACAGCTGCAGCTTTGTTTGTGCTTGAGGGCAGTGCCTGTAATCACAAAGGCTTAATTAAACATCACCCTGTACACGTCAGTAAATTCATGAAATACAGTGTACTACCTCCATGCCTCTGGTTAACAGCAGTTGGAAAAGGTAATAACAAAAAGCCCACATTAATCTCTTTGCCCTTGCTCATTCAGTGGTACTGTACCTTTAAATTTAGCCAAGTCAACCCTCTTTCCCCAAGGAAAGAAGGCTGAAAAGCCTGAACTTCTTCCAGAAGACCCCCACAGGACTCCGTGGGGAAGACTTCTTGAGGCAATGTTTCTATCATCCTTTTGCAGCTAGGAAATGCCAGAAGATAAGCTATTGAAATTCACAGTGCAACTCCTACTTCGTGAAGCCAGTTTCTTTCCTACCCTGAACAAATCATGTCAGGCACAGAAAAGCAAAAGGATCCAAAGGACCCAGCCCTCCAGTGGCAATCCTACTTGAGTTAAAGCTCAAGGAAGAAGCAGGCAGGAATGATTTTTCACAAGGTGGGCATTAAACCTGCACAGCAACAACAGCACTGAGAGATCATTCAATTATCAGGGGGTGCAGTTAAGTATCATTCTTCCACAGCTATTGCCTTGGTCCTGCTCAATGATTTCTCTAGTTTAAAGGAGAGAAACAAACAGGTTGTCAGGAATTACTTTAGTAATTTCTCGAGGCAGGGGGTGGGGGGGGAGGGAACCTGATTCAGAGAAAAGACAGGAAAACTCAGTAGAAGGAAAAGGCAGACCTCTCTTGCCACACTCTCATAAGAGAATCTTCATTCCAGTAGAATTATTATCAAGATACAGAATAAAATAAGTCAGTCAAAAAGTTCTCCTTTTTTTCACCACTGGTTAGGACAAGAGACGAGTCTTGTGCAAATGGTAAATATATCCACTGCACAAGACTCTCACTCAAACATTGCACAGGAGTTTCCATAATTTCCATCTGTAAAAGGAGAAAGCATTCATTCATTGCCTTGGGTCTATTAGGATGTAGAAGAAACTGTTCATTCTTTTCAAAAAACTCAAAATCTTCTTTTATTTTAACTAAGAATTATGCTTCAAAATGTTACTCCTCTAGAATGCTCTAGGAGCACAAACTGTAATGGGGATCACATAGAACAGCTATATCCTATACCAAACAACAGCCTCTTAACCAATCCCGCTGATCTAGAGATGTAAAAAGGGATAACAAGAAGAAAGGGAAAAGCTGAAGTAATAGCTGCTCTATAGCCATTTTCTGCCTTGGCGAGTCAGGGAAAACCAAGAATAAATAACTGCAGAAGGCAGTCTCACCACCATTTCAAATGCAACATATCCAGGGTTTTGCTTGTAATCCAGCAGGATTTTGCACGCGACCAGTCTCATTACTATGATTATGAAGCACGGACAGACAACTCTTCAACTAATTAAAGTTGAAAAGAAAGTATATTTATTACAGCACTGGACACATGGAGAGTAACCTCCCAATGACATGTGTAAAAATGTCAGAAACTCCTGCTCTTTATTTATCCAAAATGGTTTCACATATTCAGATGGTTTCCAGGACAGTTTCTACGATATCTATTACATAAACATTAGCTCTCACCTTGTATTATAATTAGCTGAGTGTCCATAACAGCTGCACAACTGTCCTCTTTAATTGGGTTGGTGGGCCTCTGAAGAGGAAGTAAGACACCTTCCTCATGGTAAACTCTTCAACCATGTCAAACTAGCAGGGCTCCTTGGCCTGCTCGTCACAGTCCAAAGCTCCTCTCATTCTTAGAAGTCTGTGCTGTTTATGGTTCCTGCACTCTTACGATACTTCATATATCAGCTGTCATTCCCAGCCTTGTTTCAGTTATCTCCACTTGGTATCAATTTGTTTCCTTGTTAACCTCTAATCACAGTATATGATCTTTGCTAACTACATTTCTAACTTAACCCCTTAATTCATTTAAGCTCTTAATTAAAATATATATAGTATTCACTGTCTTAATTGCATTCCTAGCTCAACCCCTTGAATCAATCAGAAATGCAGACCTAGGCACCAGTCCTATTCCACAGGATAGAAATTCGCAGAACTAGTGTTAAGAGAGCTGGGCACACAAGGCAACACCCGTTTTAACAACATTAATCTCACATGCATTATTTAAATTCTCCAAACTCCACCACAAGAAGTAGGAATAAGGGCTTCAGGGCTTTTCAGAGCACATCCGACAGGAGCAGTACAAGGACAGGTGTCCCGTGCTCCCTTTGGAAGTTGGCAGGAAGGAATCCCAAATCAACAGCTGATGGTTCTGCTAACTAGAAGACACTCTTCCATTTTAACTCCTCTCCTGCATCATTTTAGCTCTATTTCTTCCAATTAAACTTTTTAATTTTGGGGCAGTGTTAACGAGATCCTTTCCTGAACACCTGCAGTTTTCTCAGGGATCTGTTCTCTCCTTTAAAGGTTCCCCTTGCAAGTCGTCACCCTCAAAGCTGCACATGAATGAGATCCCCTGCACTTACAGAATCCTTCTTGAGTGCAATTGGCCCAATTTCTGACTTAAAAAAAATCAAACAAAAATGAAACAAATGAACACCTAAGCCCAAACACTGCAGAATTTCCTGTCACTCATATACTAGGCAAGCTCCTCCGTTCTCCTCATGGGTCACATAATCAGGGGGTGTAAGTCATGTGGGCAGTACCAAAGTTAGGAGCCATTTGTTGGTCACACCACCATTCATAATACTCAGCATTCCTGGGCCTTCTTTCATTTATACACCTTAAAATACATAAGCACTTAAATCCCAGCCTCCTGATTCCCCAGTGTTGTTAAGAGAACTCCTTCAGAACAGACAACAAACTAGCTGGCCAGAAGCCTGGGTCCCTGGGAAAACCATGTTAATAAATATGAAAAGTTGGAGGAAGAGGGAAAATAAAAGGAAAAAAGAAAATAAAAGAACATTGACTTTTATTTTTTTTTTTTTTTTGCTGGAGTGTTAAACGTGTTGGCTTCTAAACAAGGCTACTGAGAAACACCTAAAGGTCTCTCCACTACCTCTCTCCAAAAGAGATTTCAGCTTTGCCCTTGCAGCAAATATTTTTCATTCTGGTCATTCTGCCTTTATTGATGAAAAAAGTACACACAGCTATCAAAAAATTACTACTTGAAGTATATGACTTGTGTCACCAGAGACACGGTTCAGAGCTCTCTCTTATCTCCTCGTTTCATTGCTTTCTGGATGCATATTTAAGCCTCTGCCCAAGTCAGACTACTGACACCGGTGTTATCTGTACTTTCTGAAGAGTTATTGTGTTATCTGTCCAGACTGCATTGATTAAGGGATGTCTGGACTTGAACATGATTGCATTAAGGCAGATAATGGTCTTAATGAGAAACAGATTTTATTGCTCTGGACATTTCTTTCCCTTCCCTATCTCCTTACTTACAAGAAAGGACGTGCATTCCATTTATTTTTTACTGAAAAATAACAACTTGATTTTGTAACTGAAAAATGGTTTAAAGCCATAGAAAAGCGTTAAATGGTCAAAAAGACATTTACTAAAACTAGATTATTAATTCTACATTTGAAGTAACACAAAATTAGTAAGGATATGCTGATTCATAAGGATAGGATATAGCTGATTAGTAACGATATAGCAGATTAGTTTTCTGCCTCTTCAAAAAGCAAACAAAGTGGCAGAAAGTACATGAAGAAATGAAGTAAATATGAACACTATCAAAACACTGACCTTTTAGTTGAAACAGTTTAGGAGCCTATGGCACTCATATCTAAGGAATATAGAAAATCACTCATTTTAGAACATTATCTGAAAATGACCACTCAACAACCTATTAGCTATTTTGCTCTTTAATCTAGCATTATGCACATTACCTTTTTCTAAGCATCATGTACATATCAGACGTTTACATGCAGAGATGGGGAAAAAAATGCATCTCAAATTTTAAAATGTAGGAACTTGTTCACTGGCCATGCAGAGTAGTCATGGACAGAAAGGGATGAACCATGTAATTGCTTCTCAAGCAATACATGCTAAATAAAACAGACTAAATCCCAAACCAATAGTGGATCAAACATGTAAGCCCAGGGCTTTAAGCTCCCACTTGTCCTATATTTAGGAACAGCTGTGCATGTGCATACAAAGTATGTTTCCCAAAAATGTGTGCTGATCAAGTTCCTAATTACAGGACATTAACAAATACTCTTAAAAAACTTTCTCTTTGCATAAAGTAAAAAATACGCTATTTCAACTTTATGGCCCATAAACAAAAAACCCCAAAACATACTTCTGTTTTCAGGCCAAGAGAACTGTTCCTTCATTGACAAGAGACTGACAATATAATGTATTTGCAAATTAATGTAACAATGTCCAGAGCTAAAGTACACCAAATCGTGGACGAAAAATTGTCTTCTGTTTTGAACTGCAAAGGTGTTGTATAATCTTTATCACAGCCAAATATTCCAAAGAAATAGTTTTAACAAAAGAAATGGTTTCTTAAGTTGCCTAAGAAACTATCAAGCTTCTGAGCTGCTGGTCATATGCAGCTATTTTCATACAACTTGGAGTTCCACATGTTGACACTTCTACTGAAGAAATAAAGCAGCACTCTAAGATCACATGAAAGGAATTTTAATTTGAAAATATTCTTTTAAGGATTCTTGAGAACTTTTCTGCTTCTTGTTTGGAGACCATGATGATAAATGATGTAGACTATTTTCTACAGCTCCAGTTGCAGGCATCCTTGCTCAGTTTCTGCTGAATACAATTACTGCACATTTTGAAAAGATGACATCGAGGTCAGATGGGGTTAATCTCATATATTACATGCCAAGCCACTGCACAGATATCCTGACTTGCAAGTAGAAAGCCAGCATCTGATACTTGGAACAACTTCTCTATTAAAAATTGCCTTCTCTATAAAAATTAAAAAGCACTTTTTTTGACAGTCAAATGTTTATTTTCTTGAAACTTATTGAAGTTAACAAATGTGCAAACTTTTTGCCATTTAAGGCAGGGGAATACTGTTAAGCTTATGGACTGGCTTGAATTTCTCCTGCACGCACTGGTGGTCTGACACAGCTGAGGACCAGTGCCACCCTCTCTGTCACCACAGTGGGATGCCAAGGGCTTTGCCAGCACAGGATCCACTAACCTGTGCAGGTTCTGGGGAAGACTAATGGAGACCATGGAGAAGATTCAAAAAGGAAACTGCAAACCTGTAATTAACCTTTCTGATTAAGCACTGAAAATTGTTCCTGCAGAAAGTTGTACTATAGTCACACCACTATTTTTAATCAGTTTTCATAAAACCTTGATTTCTAAGCTTTTCCGTTAGAGTAGGAAAGCCTGTCCAGAACTGTGCACATAAGAATTTGCTGTATAGCACTACAAGACTTGATTTGGTTCGTTTTTTTTACAAGCTTTGTAATTTATGAGACTTCACAAATATACCCAGTACTGGTGACTTGATTACTTAAACATCCCTTTTCTCTCCTTCCCAAGTTGAGAGCCACAACTTCAAGCCCTGCAGCTCAAGAAAAGAGCTCAGTGCATGCAAAATAAGCTTTCTTGTCTTGACTCTGGTCAAATCATGCCACAGAAATCCCAAGTCTTCTGTAGATAGCAAGTGACTGTTCTTTTGTCAGGCAATGCTGCTTCTGACCAGCTCTCAGCATACCAGAATAAACCTGCTTCAAGTTACACTGTTAAAATTAAGGCATTCTCCTACCACTTCCAGATTCCACAAAGTGCTATCTCAAGTGCACACTCCACACATCACACAACACTGGAACATGCTTCTCTGCTTGGACATCTGCTAGAGATATCTTCATCTTGGGGAAAACAGCTTAGCTTGCTGATCAGAGCAGCACACAGGGAATGGTCTGAAGTTTGTTTTACACAAGTTGAGGATTACTGTAGGGCAGTCAAATGTCCTTCTACTGCAATGTACTTCAAATATATTCTGAATTTAGTACCAACCTGGAATTGTTGCATTATGTTTCCAAGATATGCTTGTTTAATTAAACTTATTTTCTTGTACCTTACTAGATAATTGCAAAGATGTAAGCTCACATTTCATGTCGGAATATTTAATAATTAACAAACATATATAGTTTACAGCTCTGCAGTTTGCACTGATCAGCATTTCATGGGGTACATTTTATTCTCTGGCCTCAGCCAGGTTCCCTAGTAAATCTAAGAACTAGGTAACATAAAGGAAGTGAACTCATACAGGAACTTTCTGGATCACAACACAATATACCAAACACTAAACCACCTCCCCCCTCCCCACCCCAGCACTGTTCTCATTATTGACATCCTTTGTACACCCTCTTTAAGCAGTTCACTTGTATAAGAAAGTTTAGCCCAGGTTTCAGATCCAGCTCCATCCCATGCAAAATGACTAAGGGAAGATGACTTTCAGGATTCCTTAGGACAATTAAATGTGCAACAATTACAGCACCAGCACTCAAGCAATCCACTGGGATCAAGAGAAACTAAAATTGCTTGCAGCAGGGCGCAAGAGCTTGAGCTTCTCATTGTCAGATTCTCATATCATAGACCTTCTCACATTTCTCAACATAGTATTAAAGATCCTTCCACTACAAGCCAGTCCTGCAGTGCAGAACCTGATAATCAGAGTAATTTTCAACAGACATTGGCTCATTCCTCTGAACTATAGTTGCTCATGGCCCTCCAGGGCAGTTTGGAAACCAGGAATTACTTCAGGCTGATTTTTAAGGCACTACCCACAAGCAATCAACAAGGAGGATTACATCCTGCAAGCCTCTGCAGAGATCATCTCTTGTCTCTGTCTGGCAGGCCTGAAGGCACAGGCACATCCATGTGTCCCACACAGGTGGGGCACAGGACATCCATGTGTCTGAACCATCACAGGGTTGCTTCTCACTCTGAGCACGCTTCCAGTAATTTCTCTCTGCACATACAAAAGGGCCATTTTTAGGGAAACATGGATGACTGGGATTGAGGTTATTACTGACCTAAACAACCCTGGCTGCACAGCTGTAAGCCTTTGTAAGCAGGTGGGTAGAATTGTATAAGTAACTGGACAGTCAACAACAAAAAAGTTACTATACGAGACTCATCTGAAACTCAGTCTACCTTCACATCTGTGAGCTCCTTCTCTCACTTCCAGAGGGAATGAAAGGAGTCATGACAGATGCAAAGCATGGAAGCCTCAAATCCTGGCAACGTGCCAAAAGCAACAGGCACCTGAGCTGTTCAGCCTGTGTGTGTAACTACAGAAAAATGTCTGTTTCTATGGAGAAGAAATTATTAACAGGCAGGTCTTGAAAACCCCCCTGGCTTTCTGAGTAATTCTACATCCTAGTGTGAAGCAGGGACATGAAGGAAGCAATGCAGTATTATGAGTGGGACTGTTCTTGCCTGAACCAGTACAAGAACACAGAGACGCATCTTAACACAAAAACCAGATAAACTTGGCAACTGAAAAAAGCACAGCCCTCCAGCAGGTAACTAACAATACACTCTAAGCTTTGAAAACTGTAAAGAATTACTGGTTTACAGCATTCTTCTGTTTTAAAACAAGTAGGACTGGGATGCAATACTGATAGTGTGCCTAACAAGAACTCCAGATTCTGGCCTAAAGTCAGGCCTTTGGAGTATAGTTAGAGCAAGTTACAAGGCAGCTGTACCCTCACAATCCTGGTTTGAAAGAAACATGGCATCTTATGCAGATAAAAGACAATGGGTAAATGCTTCTCTTTTGGGGATTGAGAGGTGCAGGTGAGCCTGAAAAGGCCAAAGGCCAGGTAAACCCTGAGCTCTGACTAGACTCATCCACCTGTTCTGGTTTGAAAGCAAAACCAGTGAGAGACTCCAAGTCAGAAATACAATTTATTGGGAAAAGGGAAAACAAAAGACAAAAATACACACAATGATACAAAAGGAAGACCACTGGCAAAGTCAGAATACAACCTGACACCCGCTTTGGCCAGCGTGCTGGTAGCAGTCCAGATTGGAGTGGCTGCAGTCCTCTTGGAGTGGCAGATGTGGTTGCTGTGTCTTCTTGGAAACCTGTGGAAAGGCTGCCTTTCTGTCTAGAAACCCCTGGATTTATCCAGGTGGGAATGCCTAGCTTCTCTCCCTGGGCAGAGCATCTCACAATGGGCTGATGTTATTTTGAGTCACAAGGTGTGTTCTTAATCACCTGTTAAACAGAACTGGCTCTTGGAGAGTGTTATCTCTGAGTCATGTGGCGAGACATTGATGGGCCTATTAACAGGAGATAAGGAAAACTGTCCAGATGCAACTGCTGCTCAGATGGTAATAGGAAAAATCTTGGTGCTCAGTCTTGGACACCACCCTTGTGATGCAAACTACTTTAGACATGAGTGTCCTACAGCCTGGCACTGGGGAGCTGCTGGTGGGCTGCTGTCAGACCAGAGCCCCCACGCCCAGGGTGCTCTGCCAGCAGCCACTCTGGGTACCTTTTACCAGTCATCGAGGAGGGAGCAGACAGCAGCAGCCCCTCTGAGGCATCAGAGCCACAGAGGGGACTCTTCCCATCACACTGCCACCCCAGCTAACGGGGAGGCAGGAAAGGTGCTCCTCTGGCACAAGGATAAATTAAGTGGCCTCACCAGGCAGAAAGATGAGGTACCACCAAGCTGTGGTATGGATTAAGCTGTCCAGTAGTGCTAATACATTTAGCTGTGTGGGAGATCCATAAATGCCTTATGCAGTTTATTTTGCAAAATTAGAAAATCCTTCAAACAGACATTGAAAACAGATTTTGATTAAGACAGATTTTTAAGGTTCTGGTGGCATTTGTCTTTTTAAGATGGTTTACATTAAATCTAATCTCCATAATTACTCAGATATCTCTTTTAAAGCCAGCAGCTAAGAAAAAAAAAAAAAGAAAAAAAAAACCCACAACACAAAAAACAACCACGTACAAAGAACCAACAATAAAACCCCACAAAAAAAATCAACCAACCAACCAACCAATCAAAAAGTCCCCACCACCCCTACCACCAAATTTTTCTTTGTTGCAAATAATGAAGTATAGAGATTCTGAATCTTGTCAGGTTTTCCACTCGTGAGGGAAGCCTGGTTCCAGAGACAGAGTGATCAGACTCCTGACCTGATCACCACCAGAAGGGCCCTGTTATTAACTTTAAGGATGTTCTTACAGGGAAGAGTACCAGCTGCAGCTCCAGGAGCCAGCTGCATGGGCAACCCAGAGAGACCAAAGTTTGCTGTTACCAGAACTTCTGAGAAACAATGGAGCAGCTTTCCTCAACCAACCCTCTGGCTCACCTCCAGCACAGCTGCACTGAACAGAGAGCACAGCCCGCCTCAGTAGAATCAACAGATAGAGCAGGTTATAAATGATGGCGCTTTCCAAGTAAATGTTACAATTTGTTTAATATTCTCTTGTCCAACAGAGACAGTTGTTGATGGCAGACAAATTTAGGCTTTCTCTCCAGTCCTCATGTCATATATGACTGGTGCTGTCATTGGCACCAGTCTCACCAAGCACCAAATAGCATGTGGACCTGAACTCATGCACAGTGCTGTTGTGCACCTGGACAGCAATTCTTGCACCTGGCTCTTTTGACACCCATTGTATCCTGTTGCTATCAGCACAACAATCATGGAATAAGAGATCCCAAGTGATATTTTTCCTCCTACAGAGCATTTTTAACAAAGAAATTAAAAGAGAGCCTTCTAAAAGAGGCCCTGAAAAGCATCCAAAATCCAAGGCAATGCTTCCACTAACCCTTGATTTATACTAGTTAATCCCTTTCAGCATGAAGGATAAATTGCAACAAAGTCACTCTTTAGTTATTTTCAGGGCTAGTTGTTTTAAGATTATTAGAACTAGTCAGGTTATAAATATACACCCTATGAAAGTAAGCATCAGAAAGAAAGATGAGCAAGTGTTTTTCTCTAAGGCTTACCAGTTGTTCAAATGCAAATATCAGGTTTTTTTTTCTAAGTTCCAAGGTAAGTGCATCTTTGGACACAGCATTTTATTGACAGAAAAAGCTTTGACAAAGACTGCACACTGAAGAGTACATAATGTGGTAACAATTACTGCTTTGCTAATCTCCATCAACTTAATGCTTCAGTATTCAAATTTTCATTCGAAGTGGCAAATGTCAAGTCCTTTTGGTTGAAGGGAAAAGAAAGATGCACTCTTTGCTAAAGAAACATGATGCTTATGCAAAACTCCTTTCATAGAATATTCAGACCTTTTCCATGCTTTAAAAAATGGAAATACTTTATTCACCATGTGGCAATCAGATAGACTGAATGAGTGTCAGACTGCCAAAACATATATGGTTAAAAGCCCACCATGGGTCAAAAGCTGTCAAATGGCTGATCTCTTTTCCCTGTATTTCCTATTATTCTCTCTGCAGGAAAAATATATAAAACAACATGGTCCACATTTATTCTCTGAACTTCATTCATTCAGTCCAGTAGTAGTTTAAATTATACAAGGTTTGATTCCATTCTGCATGGATGAAGTTCACCACCATCATCTTATTTCTTTACTTCCTTTCTCAGCTAGAACAGCAGCACCTGGTAGTAATCCTAGAGACTTCACATACAGGCCTTTTCCTAATGCTCTGGCTGAAACAGTCCTACTTCTAAAAGCTGGCACTTACAAAATATATCAAAGCAAATGAAAAGCAACTGAAGTGCTACTGCCCTGATGATATCTCTGCTTTTGACAAGAGCTACAGCAAAATAAAAATGTGTAAGTAAGTTGACCAACTTTTATCTCTTGCATCTCCAAAGAAATTTTTGACAGCACAGCATAAAATATATACACCATAGTTTTTTGCAACTAAAAAAATATATAGGCCAACACAAACTTGTCCTGAGGTCACCAATCCTTCCTTTGAAAACCAATGAGATGCACTGGTAGTTAAAACCTAATGTAGAACAGCAGCACAAACACCTTCTCAGTGAGGACAAGAGAAGTCATGTATCCTCCCAAAATTCTGAAACAGACTTTCAGGAAACAACACTCAGCCTCAAAATTGAATGTCCACCTCTTCACCCATCTGCTGTTTCCACCTGGGGCACTTCAGACCCATGATCTAACAACACCAGCAGCCCCACTAGCCTGCCCTTCCAAAGAGCCCTTCTCAAGCACAAGGCATCACACTAGGCTGTGATGCCCAGGACCCAACTCCACGCTTTAGTGAGCAGTCCAGCTTGTAATTTTAGGGGATCCACAAGTACACTTGTAGAGCAAAAACGCAACAGCAGAGCCACAACTTCAGACTCTGCAGCTGTTAAATTTTACAAGTACATTTGTAAATAGAGGGGGACATTTTCTCTAGTAGATTATGGACAAATTTAGACATCCATCACTGGAATAATTACAAGAAATGTCTAAAAATTAATGACAACGGTATCCATCAGCATATTTATGCCAACATTATAACCATGTGGTATCTAAGCATCTTATAGAATTTATGACCAGAAGAGAGCATTAGTATCATCTTGTCAGGCTTACTGAAAAATACAAGTCAGAAAACTATACAGTGATTTCTACAATAAGCTTGATGCAGCTGGAGTCTCATCTTCCTATTAAAAAACTAACAGTTTAATAGTGAGCAAAGAACTGTTAAAAATATCCTTAACAACAGGTTTTGCCTTAACTGGGAAAATGCTCACCCTACTATGTGCAAATTTCAGCAGTTTCAGCACTCAGCTGAGAGATTATCATGAATGCAGTTCAGAAACTTCACAAAGTTCTGTATCTATATACGCACTTAAAGACTAAGATTGGTGAGCAAAGTGAGCATAATTACTGTACTGCATAATGAACAACTTGAGAAGCTCAACATATATTTCTTCAGAAGAAACAAGGTCCCTTCCCAAGCTTTAGAACCAAAGGTAAACAACAAAAAATTGTCTTCTCTGTGGCAGCTGAGAAGCATAAAGCAACAACTACAGAAAAGTACAGGAGAGCACAATACTCCAGTGAGAAGGGAAGATGAAATGAAAATAAGGACCTGACAGCTGGTACAACTTTTAGTGCTGTGCTAAAGCACCTCTAGAACTTGCCTTGCACACAAGGCACCTGGAGTCTTATGAAAAAACATATCTCAAAAGAGGCATCCCAAATTGTATGAAAGAACAAAACTTACTACTGCTTTTGGCTAGGAATCCAAAATCAGAACTGGGATTTATATTTGTCACTGTGAAGTGTTACATGCCAAGGTGCAACAAAATTGAAACATACCTGTTATGTGTCTGGACAGATTTTTATACTGCCAAGGAAAGGTCTACTGTAGTGTAAGTAGAGAGCACACATCCCTGTTACTGTACTGTAAGTAGAGAGCTCATTGGGCTTGTTAGTACCAGTATAAATTGTGAAAATTTCTACTAAAGATCATGCTGGATATTATTTACTAAGTTTATTAATTTAGGGATGGAAGAAACTGCCTTAGCTACTGCTCTGAAAAGCAGAATCATTAGCACTTCAGGTGATGACTGCAATGAGAAAAAGCAGGAACACCTGCCTTTCCTGCTTATGCAGAGGGCCTGAGCTGGATTTTCCCTCTCAAACACCCTCTTCCCAATTCCACATCTCTCATGAACTGTCTGAACCCAAAACAACTGCCCTCTGTACCTTGTCCCTTCCTTTCACTAAGCATGTATCCCAGATTGAAAGGCAAGATGCATTCCATTTCCCATCTGCATGGCAGTTGTCTTCTGTCAAGTGAGCAGTTTTCCTTATCTCTTCTGCCACCAATCCTCTCTCAGGGGAGACATCTGCTGATAATGGGCCATTGAGTGTCACTGCATGACTGATAAGAACTGTAACATCCCATTGGGAGATGCTCTGCCCAGAGGGAGGAGCCAAGCATTCCTACCTGCATATATAGTCTTGAAATTCTGGCTCAGGAGCACAGCTTTTTTCTGCACTGGATTTTCCCAGAGGAACAGCTGCCTCTTCCACTGCAGGAAGACTGCACCCTTTTTCTACAGGATCACTGCCCCAACAGAACCACACCTGTCATTCCAGGAGGACTGCAGCCACAATTCCAATTGGACTGCTGCCAACACCCTGACCAACAGGGTGTCAGGTTGTATTCTGACTCTGTCAGTGTTGTTTTGGTTCACTGCATTGTTTATTTTATCTTTTTATTTTCTTCCCTAATAAAGAACTGTTATTCCTGCTCCCATATTTTTGCCTGAGAGCCCCCCTTAATTTTAAATTTATAACAATTTGGAGGGAGGGGTCTTATTTTTTTTTTTTTTCCATTTCAGGGGACGCTCCTGTCTTCCTTAGCAGACACCTGTCTTTCCAAACCAAGACAGTATGTCAAGACCTCTGGATGGTGAAGAGCACTGCAACTCCTGATTAGCGAGTTGCTTTTTCAGCGGAACAGAAAAATAGACAACGTTTGGGGCTCTTCCACACAATTAGACTTTGGTGAGATAGGGAGCTGGGATTCATAAATTCATGGATGATTTGCAGCTTGCTCAGTGACTTCACCACTTTCAGTTCAAAGTCACTATACCAATATCATAAATTTCAGCTTCATCTGCTGCCTTTAATGATGCCCTTTGAAGACATCCATATCTGTCTGCACCTGACAATAATTTCTGCTGCATACTAGTTGCGGTACCAGTAATTATGCTCTTGAAGATGATTTCATTCTCCTTACTGATTAATATTATAAGAAATTATTTGATCCCATTGAGAATATTCTCAACATGAGGTACTAAAGAATTACTGTTTAAATAAAAAACATTTTCCAAGAATAATTAGTTTTGTCATCAGATAATGGCAAAGCATTGAAAAATAATGACATTTAAAATGTACTGTTCCTCTCCTTCAGGATTTTCTGGAAATGACCTTGTAAACCGGACTACTTTTTGTGGGAAACCTGAGTGGTACAAGATGGCAGTTTACATGCACCAGTGTATATACTGGCAGCTGTTATTAAAGCACGCAGAATCCCTGATTGAGCAAGACCTGGCAGTTGCATTCCATAAGCTCCAAGGTATACTTCATGGGGACAGTTTGCCAGCTCATGTTTCATTATTTGCACATGACACATGCTGAATACACACTGGATGATTGAAGGAGGCTGAGTCAATACCATCAATTTCAGCAGAAGAGCTGATGACATTTGTTCCCTTCAGCTACAGTGCACTTAGGGACATAAATATGGCCCTTATTTTTTTCACAAAGGAGAATGCATCACAAATTGTATAGATATTTAAGGTATTCTACTAAATAGGGCAGAGCAGGACTAACTGAGAAAGAAGAGAATTCAAGTCAATTAAATAGTCCTAGACAACAAAAAAATTAATTCAAGTACTATAAATGGCATAACAATGCCCTTCCTTACATCAGTAAAAGCAGTGATAGCAGAAAAACAAGCAAACTGACGTTACTGCATTGGATGAATATTTCAGTGGCTATCTTGGGAAAAATCCTCTTCCATGGAAAAATTTATTTTAAGACTATACTGCACTATTCTGATAAGCTAATCTGACTCAAGTTTTGCTGCCCTGGAATACGAGGAGGTAACACCAGCTCCAAGCAGCAGAAGTCTGTACTCACCGGAAACAAACCTTAGAAAAGTAGCTCTCCCCCCTTCTCTGGCTATGCCCATATTACACCACTTCTCATCTCCAGGAGCACTAAGACTTGAGCTAAATTAGCAGCTCTTTAGCACACAACTTCTAACAGATACAAATGTCAAGATAAGACCACAAGGAGCAATGTCTGCAGGAAGAAGACTCAAACTGATGCCTAGAGAGGCTGATCTGGAACAGAGACTAGACAGAGTTAAGATAATAAATTAGGTATTTATCAAAAGGCCTTAAAAGGATATACCTTGGGCAGTACAGGAGTTTGCCCAGGGCTACACCCAGGATGGACCCAAGATGGTCACAAGATGGACAATGGTCATGAGCTTTCACATTTTTATAAATTTTGATCCATTTACATATTGGGGTTAATTGTCCAGTTACAGCTTCAGGTTAATAAGATCCATCCTCCTGGTTGCTTTCTTCAATTCACCACTGTTTATACTTTTTGGGCCTGAGGCTGTAATGGTTGTCCTTGGTTCTCAAGCTGGAAAATGATTGTTTTGTCTAACTACCCTGTGAAGAGAACTTACTAACACTTAATATGAAGTTCAGAGTTACATACTAAAACAGTACAGAATCTGAAAAATATGAAAGCTAAAACTTAAGGCATCAAATCTTCCTTTGTTTTGCAGAAGAAGAGTTTGACTAGGACTGCACAACTGCTCCCCACCCAAACATTTAGAGTCAAATAACACTTTGTTATCCAACAATTGCCACATGCTTGTTTAATACAACCATCTGGTACCTTCTTAGAACCGACTTATTAGCAGCAATTATCTAGGTATTTGAAAAAAATTTGCTAGCAACCCTAGTGCAGTTTCCAAACTCATTTTGCAATGCTGGAGCACTAATGTGCTGGGTCCTACTACTTTTCCTATTAAACATTAACAGGGAAAGCTGTGAGACTGGGCATACTCTAGCAAAATATGGTTGGCTGGCAATGTGGCACACATCATGTAAATATCCCTTCTCATTGCCTGAAGTGTGATGCTGATCTTCCTAAGAACACCTGCCTCAATAAAAAGGTAGTAATTTATTACTCTCTGGAGTGCAACAAATCAAATTTCAGGTGGTATTAGAAGAACTTGCCCTGACAAAGAGTTTTACACTTCCCTTTTGATAGGTCTAGTACACAATCATCATATTGAAAGAACATTTTTTGTTGCCATTAAAAAAAAAACAACCAAGAATTATTGTAGCTTGTGAAACAAGTAAAATCCACAGGAGCACAGAGCAACTTTGATGTAGAAAAAGAGGATTTTTTTATCCTTTGGTCTAATATATAAAAACGATTAAATGTGATCTAATCCCTTCTGTGACTTTTCAAACTCTATTTGGCCTTTTTTTTTCCCCTCAAAGATTTGAGTGAATAGCTATATTTTAAAATATGAACAAAATCTTACAAAAAGGATGAGGGAAGAAAGCAACAGGAAAAAAAGGGAGGAAAAAAGCATGACACATAAGACCTGGCAGGTATATGATTCAACATGATTTCAGACAAGATTTTCCATTGTCCCCATAGTCTTGTTTGCAATCCTTTGAGTATATGAAGCCCAGGCTGAAAGGAGGCCATGCTTTGTGCACTCTTGCACCAGACACCACAGGGATCATTTGACCTCATATTGCAAAACAAGCCGTCTTTATCACATCAAATTTGGTTACAGCTGAGGTCTTAATTCTGGAAAAGATGCAGCAGATATGTAATTAGCCCATAATTTCAGTGCTTCTCAGCTAGTTTAAGAAAAAAAACAAACAAACACCCCAACTCTCAAAAGGGCATAAAGCATCATCTACTTCCCTAGTGCTCCATCCCCTTTTTACAAAACAATGCTGCTAACAGTAAAGACCTCTACAAAACATAACCTGTATTTTTATCCATGGAAGCCAATACTCTCCTATACAATCATTAAGCCCTTGCCCAGGCTGGGAGTGGAGCCACTCTACATAAAGGCAGAAGCAGTTTAAATCCCAGGAGCAGGACAGATGGCTCATCACTCAGGGTTTGGCAGTGACAGCCCTGAGCCACGACCTGCCAGAGAAAGGAAGACTCCAGCAGAGCCATTGCCCAGTGCCATGTCCAATTCCCCAGCACGCCACATGTGAAGGCAGGCAGCTGGGCTGGGGCTGCTCCTGCACACCCGTGCTGAGGGCAGTGAGCCCTCCCAGGGTAGGCAGAACAAGGGGAAGTGCTTTAGGCCACAGGGATATGGTTCATAGGAGAGCCCAAACTCTCACCTTCTCAGCCCTTCTCTACCCCTCCCGAAAGGATGGATGGGTGCAGGAGCCACTGCATGCAGATTTTCTCTGTGTGCTGAAACAAAGCTCGTCTTTCCCTCTCTGGGAAGCTGCAATCACAGATTCACACCTGCCATACCCCATCTGTATCTGGGCCTCTGAGTAAAGGATCTCATACTGCATTTTATATTCTTTCTGCTGAATTTATATAAAAACAGTTTTGTCAAAGGATGCTGTTAAACAGACTAAGAAAAAAACTGAATATAGAAAGTGAATTTAAATTCAAAATCTTTACTAGAGTGATTTAATTAATTCAGAGAATTTATTGAGCACTCAGATCTCCAACAGGTTTTTGCAGCTCAGATAGGCTTATGTAAAACCCAATTTTTGTTTCATCTAAATCAATTTTAGAGAGAGCCACTACTAAGTATTAAATTCTAAGTAAATCTTTCTTTAAAAACTCAGACTCTCTTGAAGAAAGGTTTTCATCACAGTATATTAATTTAAAATTTCCATAAATTGTAGTAATTCAACTCTAACACAAATGCCAGGTAAAAAAAATTCTATTAACAACTATATTTGCAGTGCAGTTTGAAGTGAAAATACAACCTGCAAAATACTTCTTATATATTGACTTGTCTCCTCTCACTGAAGATTCAGAAAAGAAAGAAAATACTGTCTCCCTGATATTCCCCCTTTTCTTCTTTACTCAGTGTATGAAAGAAGGTAAAGTAAAAATCACAGTATGTCGAGCAAACATTTTCGAAACTTGCACAGTAGATAATGTTTAAAGGGGTCATCCTCAATTGCTTTCAGTCAATTTTTCCTTGGTGTTTCCACTAAAAAAAAAAAAAAAAAAAAAAAAAAAAAGAAAAAAAAAGCAGAGGAAGTAGAATGCAAAATACAGGGACTTGCCAAATTTAGCTGTTTGAACTACAAGGGTTCAGTATCTACAGCTGAAAAGTGAACTCCATGGTTCCTTTTTAAATTTCTGGAAACTCATATTGCACTATCCTTTTATATCAAGTAACATGGGGCTGTGGCTTACCACGTAAAACAACTATTCTGTTATACAGGAAGTCCTCAGTGTCTTCGGCTACATAAAGAGCTGCTCACTATTACCTAAGTTTCTTGAATAAATATTTGTGTTCAGGTTTCCTTTCATGCCCACTTCCAAATGCAAAAGCTAAGCTTTTGTTCTAAGTTTACAGGACAGCTGTTGAGCAAGAGATCAGTGCTTGGTATGAGGACATAGCATTTTTGAATCATCTATGTAAAGTGAGGTTAATCCCCTGTTCACTGGGAGATCTGTAGCAATCTTCAGTCTGGATGAAAAACAGGAGTCCGTGTCTAGGGCTTGCTTGGAGGGACAGGGGTGTGTCTTCAGGAAAATTAATTACAGATTTTTACACTTGAAAAAAATTAAGTCAGCAGGTAGGACATTATGAGGAAGTTGGATGAAAGAATGCCAAGATGAAATACCAGAATTTTAAAAAATTTTCTTTCTTTGAAAAATTACAGTGTCTTCTCCCTCATTTCTGAAAGAGAATATCCATCCATTCCACACAGAAATTCAGATGTCTTCCCAGTTCTGTGTGGATGCCTTGCTAGAGCCACTCCCACTGGGTTCCCAGTTGTATAACTGGGTAAAGCTGAACCACCCTCATGGGATTACAGAGTTCTGCAACTTGGAATAAATAACTCCCATGACTAAAACAAGCTGCTTTTATGAAGAGGTATGGAATATAACAAGGCCAGAACAAGCAAAGACATTTTTAAGTCTTGACATCAAAAACCTTTGATAAGTTGCTTTATTCTGCCAGCAGAGTTTTTCACCCATCATCAGCCTAGACCAGAAATAAGACATTATATTGCCTTTCTCTGAACATACAAAATGCAAAGGGTATGCATTATGTGAGACATTAATTCTTCTCTATCAATAGAAAACTTCAGAGACAACAGTAAAAACGTTTTCCATTTACAAACTGAAGTGTTGAGTAATGCACAGAACATGAAATGATTGTTCTCTGTTCCAAAACAAGAACCAAGAGTCGTGTAAAATTAGCAGGAACAAATTTATTTCCAGAAAATGGAGTTCTACTGTGGAAGTGCTTGTAGATGTACAGTGGCTCAAAAAGAACTGGAAAAATCCAGTAGGAAGACAGAAAGGCTCAGAAAGGTCCTAAGCCCACAGCACTGGGCTCAGAGCATGCACCTAACAAGATAATACCTGCCTTTCCCTTCTAGCTGGTCACAACTGCAAATGTCTGACTTGGAGAGGAAATTTTACTTTCATCTTTCAAAAGCGTGTTTCCAAGAAGTGAGAGTTTTCCTTCATAAAAATCAACAAGAATACATGGATCACAGCCAAACTGTTACTTAATATCAGTTTGATTAAGGGTCATTGGAAAACAAGCTAAGAGCTAATGAAGGGGTCACAGCTAAATCCAGTGTACTGTCCTTCAGCCTGGATTAAGGCCAGGCTCTGGGCAGACAAAGGATTACCAGATGGCTTCCTCACATCAACAGATGATAAGCAAGTACCACTCTCACCCTTCCAGACCTCCTAAACCTTTTGACACCATTAATCAAGTTAATGCCCACTCTAAAAGGTTCACAGGAGTCAGGGGTGACTTTCTAAAACAGGTGTAAGTCCATCAGAGAAATAAGCCCCATAGGACCATATGTTAACAAGACACTTAACTGTGTGGGCAAGTTTACCTAAGAGAAGCTGGATTCAGGTGGAAAAAAGGCAGCTCTATTAGATAACAGAACATGGAATTCACCTCAGCAATGCATTGTTTTCATGACATAAATTCATTATGAAAAGGAGCTCTTGGACTTAGAGTTGAAATCAGGCTCTCACATTACAGTAACACTTAAAACCAAAATTGACAGTGCTGCTTGTACAAACTGGGAACATCCTTTTGGTGACCAACAACCTGGCTGCAGCTGTGACCTCTAGTATGAAACATTGCCAAGTTCAGAGAGCAGAAAGAGCATCTATCCAGGGTAAAGTTTCCCTAGAGATCAGTCCCCCATTGGAACAAAAGACCAGTCACGCCCTTTTCAAAAAGGCTGAAAATACATTTATCTAAAAGGACAGAAAATATGAACTAATAAAACCCAAATCCTGACAAGACAGGAATTAGTTAAAATGACAGTGAAACAACTTAGGCATAACATTTGACACAAATCCCTCCCTGTCTCAGCATCCCTGTCTTTGTAGTGCAGTTTTCAAGCTCACGTTGGAAGCATCAAGTATAAGATATTATAAGAAGGCAAGGTCATAAACAGAGAGGCGAACTTAGACCACTAGCATTATGTTCTTCAAATGCTACATTCCATGAGGAACTTTAGATCTACCACTAATTTTATTTTTACCACTTATTACCATCTCATCAACATAAGTACATAATTTTCCAAGTTCAATCCTATATATACAGAGAGAAAGAACTACTATAAATTCACCTAAAAAACTATCGTTAGATTGCCTTATTTTCCCTTGTAAATGCTATGGCTTAATTTAGAGTATATTTTAATAAAAATTAAATTCAAAATTAAATTGAATATTTTTTAAATAAATTGTAAAAATTAAATTCAATAAAAATTTTAATATTCCCTTTTACTGGCTGCTCTTGGCATTGACCAGCAATTGGGCACTAAGGAACTTCTGTTTGCTTATAGATACCCAGTTTCTTTTTCCCCTGCTTGTTTCTGACTCCAGACTCACTTGTGCTGTCTGATAATTTGTCATTAATCATGCACTTTGAATATCCTCTGAGCTCAGCTGCCTCACAGAGATCAAGTTAGGGAGAAAATAATGATACGAATAAATTGAAAAAGACAGCATAACAAAAGAAAAAAGCTAGCAAAATAGTCCTTGCTGTCATTTTCTCTACAAGGTGAAGGAAAATATCTGGGATTAGCAAGATGATGGGCATGAAGCAAACATGGTGAGGATAGGAAGGGAAAAAGTTCTAAAACTGATTCTTTTCTCAGTGTTCAAGCAATCTGTGTCTATGGTGATAACAGGAAACATTAATTTTACAACAATTCTAAATTTTTTAGCTTCTATTTTCATGTTATAATATTGCAACCTTCTTGGAAAGCATCCCAACATACCCATGATTGTATAAGATACTACTTTCAGAAAACACATAGATCTCAAGAAACACATACGTGTGTATCCTCAAGTCTTGCTGGACAGATTCAGTTCAGCCACTTTCACCAACACAACACTAATGTGTTAATTAACACAACCCTCATTTTCACTGGCTAAAGACGTCTGCCATTGGCAGAGAAGACACACACACTCCTGTTGGTGGCCTGAAGTGCTTAAATCTCACAAAAAGGGAACCTCTGCTGGCTGCACACACAATTCACTTTTCTGACCAATAGATTTTATCCTTTCATTACAGTCCTATTCACCTGTAACCATTAAAATTTACTTTGCAACCTGTACAACTTTTCCCTCCCAGTAATTCTACGGTCTGCAGGCAAGACAGCAAAGCTGTTCTTTAGTCCATAGCAGTTGATTACAAATGTCAAAATAGAAGCAACATCCATTAAGAGATTTTGCTCTGCACAAATGTTTCACAATGTCAGTCCTATCCAAGTTCCACTGATGCTATTTTGCAACCAAATCAACCAAGACTTGCAACCGAGTCTCTTTTACTTATTCACCTTTCAACTTTTTAGTTAAGTGCTATGAAGTGCCTTTTTGGGTTCCTGAAAGGAAGTATAAATTAGGTGCTTCTTATCCATGGAAACCCTGTCTCTGTGCTACAGCACTGCAGTTCAGAGAGCATCTGTCCCTCCGGACAGGACCTGCTCTTCTTTTATTCATACAATAGTGTTGCCCAGCACATGACAAAATAACCGTGCTTCTGAGTAGTCTCCCAAAAATCTGCTCTTTTGTTGCAAGATTTTCTGCTTTTTGCAGTATGTATCTAATGCATGCAGCTCCACACTTCAGACTGCTGCATGTGGGAACACGACTGCCAAGTGCTGGCTCATGTCTCAAGAGGAATTACAGGTAGGAAAAACGTGACAATAGAAAATGCAAGAGGAGGAGGGGGAGTTTTTTGGAGAAAGAAGAGGTAGAGAGCTGGGTTTATACTGAAAAGGATAGAATAATTCCTTTTTTTATACAGTATCTCTCTCCTAGCTCTGCTTTTTGCTGGAACTGTAACAAGAAGGGAGAGAAATTTCACCCTGAGATATCTGACAGCACACTAATAGAGAAAGATGCAGGGCATCCTGAATTCAGATTTAGACACCAGAACTGTAATCAAAAGAAAGGACTGTTCTTGCTTCAGGCTCTGAATTAATTCCCCTTTTCTGTCACTTAAATTACTGTTGTTTTTCTTAAACTGTGCTATTAGCTAAAACTAAACAAATAAGGACTGACTCCCAAGGCCACTCCTGCAAGATGCCTGTCAATTTCATATGAAGTAATTCTGGTTGCCAATGACTCAAACAAAAAATATGTATGCTGAGGACATGAAAAGATACTAAATTACCTTACACTTGAAAAACGAAGCAGCTGACTCTTCCTCTTCAGAGACCTTACCTGACCTCTGTGGAAGTCTGGCAAGATTGACCAGTGGTTTTAAGGTCCAGTCTGGAAACCAGAATAGACAGTGACTTTTCTTACTGGGAAGCATAAAGTCCATTCCTGCAATTCCTTTTCAAACTATATAGTTGTACACACACACACACTGCATTTTACTTGGGTAGCCTTTAAAATGTTGCCACTCCATTAGTGTCAAATTTTATCAAATGACCAAAGTCTTGTGCCTCTTGGTAACAAACTTCTCTGAAGTTGGAAAACATTATGAATCACATCAAAATCCTACACAGTGTTAAATTAGCATAATGTGATAAGATACAGTGTGACATAACATCTTCATAAACATGTCAGAAAATAAAAGATCTTTCTATCAGGTTATTGTGAATCTAATCCATATTTAATCAGTCCAATCACTAGCCAGTCACTTTGAAAGTTTATTTAATACCATCATCACCAATTGTTTACAGTGTCCCAATTAGAACTTCATAAACAAGGTTAACAAGACACCAAGATAGAGAATGTATAAGTGTTCAGAAGCTATCCATGAGTGAACTAAAATCCTGTTTTCAGGGCTTGGCATTATTTTATCATGAACAGAATTAATATTTTGGTGATTGTTGTGTGTAAGAAAAGTTAAGCATATTTATTTTTTTAAAAAAGACATCTTTCCCCTGTGTAGAACACAATGTAATATACAGAATCAGCACAATAACAGAATTTACCCAAATCAGCAGGTCATGATTCCAGGGAACAAATAAAATCATCTGATCTCACTGAACATCCACAGTAAGGTCAAGATCTGAAAGATATTACTAGAAACTGTGACTTGAATACACTTTTTGTCCAGTTAAAGACATTTTTGCTAAAATAGCATTCTTCATGGCATCTTAGCAATTTTAATCTAAACAAATGCTGGATAGCAGAAAGGCATGAGTATAACCCCTGAAAAGACAGTTGAAAAGCCCCAATAAATATTCTGTCACTTCTTACAACCAATGCCTTTCAAGAGATCTTCACTACAGAGCACCTTTCTAGACTTTAGATACAGTCTGTCAGACCTCCACTCCACCCACCCCACCCACATTTTTTTAAGTATTTATGCTTGGTATCAAGGAAAAAAACATTTTTCTATTTGCAAGCCATGGAAAGCAAGACACTTCACCTAAAACCAGATACATGCACATTCGAATACATTCACACAGCTTTTGCTTCAAATGAATGTTCTTTAAGGTAAAACCATAAAACCCCCAAATTATTTCGTGGTCCCTTTTCTGAAACCCCAAGTCCTCAGCTATATTGAACAGTGCTGCCATAGTCTACACAGTAGCCAGCTCAGATCCTGTCAGAATTGTGAATTCCAGTGTCAGTGGAATTCCAGAACTGTGAATTCCAGTGTCAGTGCACCCACTGTCTAAAACTCCATAAACGAGCAACAGCCCAGAAGGGTGCTGTTTATTATTTGAGACAATAAACAGGATTAAAGAACCTTCAAATACAAAAGATTTTACTAAATTAAGTTTAGTGGCAGAGGTATTTCCTTGTATCTTCATGACTGTGCTCATCTGCAGTGTTAGTAATAGTTTTTGCTTAACTAGTGTATTTTAAAGGGCAGAATAGAGTTAAAGGACAGCAATCCCAGTAAAACAACAGAGTTCTCCATTTCAGGTGTAATCTTTTCCGTGTTTCTTAACCAGTATCTGGTAAATGGTTCAATCTCTCTCTCCAAGAGTAAATCTCTCTCTACAGAGTAAATCAAATTAAAGGGAACAAATTGGTCCCAGCTCCATGAGGTTTAATTTATACAGAACCTTGTTTAGAACCTGCTTACAAATCAAGTATTGTTATTTGGAGAGGGAAGCTCTGTTTGGAACAAAGCAGTTAACAGATTCTTCATTGTCATGTTCTGTTTTTTCACTCAGATGAGCAGAGCTTGCAGAAAAACAAATCTTCTTGTTTCATTTCAGAAACAATGAGATTCCCTGATCTTTAGCAGATGCATGTAGGGAAATTGAAGGGAGGTGATGAGGGCAAGACAACATGAGATTTTAAGTGAAACAACCTATTCTTTAAAAATTTAGAGTTAAACACTGTATCAACTCTTCCTAGGGAATAAAAAAAAAAAGGGACAATTAGATTTCATTATATTATTTTAAATGACTTCTCAGTGAAAAAGTATGGATATTCTCAGTTCAGTCAGAGAGAAAAAGAGAGGTTTCTAACCAGTCTGGTCCTGGGAAAGAGTTGGAAAGGAACGTAAATAATTCTCTATCCCTCTTGTTGTTCACATTGTTTATACATATGTTCTGCCACCGTGCATCATTCAGAGTACACCAGTCAGGTGAAATGTTTTTACTTTAGGACCAGTGAAATTAGTCTGCACAATGTTCTCTATAAACAGAGCGGTGTATTTGAAATAAATCGGAGTTTTCCTTCTTGCCTTCTGACTTGGAGTCTTCATTGTTCCCGTCCTGCCTCAACAGCGACAACAAAGTTTTGAACTAAAGTTTTCTAAGCATTAACTTAAATGTTTCACCCAGAAAGATTTACCACCAAACAACTTCAACTGAGGGGAAAGGAAGAGTAAAATCTGTGATAAATCATTTTGGCTTTTGACAAACATTCTGTTGATAGAAGAACTTTGCTCTGCCTTCAGTAAGGAGGTAGAATTGGGGGTTAAATTAAAATAATTTGGACCCTCCCATTCCTTGATATGTGACAATTAACCTCTCACGTTACTGCACAGCACTGCAGTATTTTTTTCTCTCTACTGACCACTGCAATGCCAGCTTCGAAATCAGCACATGTGAGTAGTGCAGTAAAACCCTGATACTTCTTGGCATTGTGGGACTGAAAGATTAGAGAATGTTAAATAACTTTCGTGGGTTTAGTCTCACAAATACTTTTGCCAAAGGCACAATGTGATCAAGTAGGTTAATCTGCACCATTTTATTGCATTATTCAAAATCATGCATCTTTTATTTATTAGGAATTTTGGCTGTTGTCTCCATATTCCTGGACTATTTGAAAAAGAGATAATAGAACTTGAGCAACACCTTTCAGAAACACAGACAATATACAGGCTTGAAGAGATGACCAGAGAGCAACTCCTGGGAGGAAGAAGGAAATGTCTGAGAGCAAGAAAATTAAAAATTCTAGAACATATGATCAGGTTTTCATGAGGGCAGACCCCTAAATTTTATAGGAAAAGGACTCAACAAGAGACGAATGGTAATTTTCATGAAGATAGCATCAATGCCTCCTTCCATCTCTCTCGTGGCTCCTTCCCCTCTCACCTAAGGCACAGGATTTCCACCTTTTTCTCCAGTTAAAATGTAGTCTTCACTCCAGCCTGGAGTCTTCACTCCAGCCCTCTTGGCTGGCGGAGCTGGGATATTTTGACCCAATATCAACATGCAATGGCAATTTTTTTTCAGTAACCATCCCACCCATGGACAACAAGATTCCAACACATCTAGTGCTGTTCCTAGCACTGAACAACAGCCCCTATTCGTGTCTCTTGGGGCAAGTTAAGATGTTCCCTTTTACCTTCCCACTGCTGGGAGAGAACACATGGTCCAGACAGACTGTTCCTGCAAAGCTAGCTCAGGGACAGCTGCAGAAGTTGCACACAAACACCCCCAGACACACAGGTCTCCTGCCTGCTCTCCCAAGAGGAATGGCTGAGCAGGAACCACGAGCAGCCTCCTCGGTCGAGCAGCCAGTCAGCCTCTGGCACAAACCAAGCTCCCTTCAGTCTGCCAGCTCAGGCAGCTGTTTGGCACCCTTGCAGTGAAGTTGCTAAGTAAGTGGAGGATAATACAAACCATTCCTATGACATACAGAACCTGCCTGAAATGGGGTTTCAAAGAACAAAGTAGAGTAGATAAGTCCTCTACTACTATAAACATTAACAGTGTAACGATTGAGTTGTACATAAAGCATGTGTCTCTTCCTGATGCATCAGAAAATGTTTGAACAGTAAAAAAGTAGGGATTACTGGGTTATGTCATTTCCTCTGCCTATTCAAAGAGGTGACTGTGGTAGTATCCTTCTGTTGTGAGACAATCTGTACTCATACAGCCTAACAATCCTCATCCACAGCCTCCCTTGTCCCCCAAGCACGGCAGATTTGGTACAGTTTGCCGGGCACAAAGCCCACTGATACAGCAGATGATATTCTAGTAACAACTAGAGTTAACTCTTACTAGCACAAACACTGCTGGCCTGAGCCCAGCTTAAATCAGGATGGTCTGCAACCAGCAGCATGAACAGATTCTCAAAACTGCTTTGCATTATCAGCTCCTGCAGTCTCTTAAGAAATTGATTTTCAGGATTTATATTCAGTAAATCCTTATGAAGTCTGTTACTTTGCTATGCCTTGTTATGTGTGGCAGTTTCCTACTGCATTCTTACAAAGAAGAGGCACCTTGCTGACACCTGAGGCATTGCTTGAGCAGAGAATTTGGGAAGTTTATAAGGACAATAAGCTGCGTGTTTCCCCTGAGATTATTCTACCCAGACTATTCTACAGGCACGCCTAGTAAATATTGTACCATAGTTGGGCCAGGATTGTCCAGTGAAGGACAATCTGGCCTTCAAAACTTTTAAAACAAAAGTGACTAAAATTGTTTTGAAAAACTCATGAGATTACATTTGCGATTACAGTCAAGAAAAGAGGAAAGAAAAAAAAAAAAAAAAACCACACCAAAAATTATTCTCTCATGCATTTCTCTCGGTTCCATGTTTTCAAAGTCTTTAAGTCACAAAAGCTAAGGAACTCTTTGCCCATTAAACCATCATCTCAGTCCACTTCTGTCCAATAATTCCCAGTCTTAAATATCCAACTCTGAATTCTCTTCAGAGGTTTCCTTTTACTTTAAAACTTTCAAGTAGAGAGATATAAAATAATTCCTATTTCTAATCTATTTCCTTTCTGTCTCCCAAGTAACATAATTTATTACCAAACACAGATTAATTTTTTCAAACAAAGCAAAGTGAGAAAGTTTCTATGCCAATAAAAAGGACAGTTTACCTAAAACCATGGAAGAACCAAGGGTGAAATGAACTCGAAAAATTCAAAACAATTATTTCAAAAGTTCTTTATTTCCTGAGGTAGAAGATACGCTTGAAGGTTGTGGGGGTTTTTTCATACTGAACTGAATTATCTGTAGTTAATAATTTCTCAGATAGAGATTATGATACTAAATGGTCTTTTTTGCATCACAAAGCCTTACTCTAAAACTGTGAAGTACAGAAGAGATTGTTTTCTTAAAAAATACTTGATCCTATGGTAATTTTTTTTCACTAAAATCATCCAGATAAGCAGTTGTTCAACAAGCATAAATATTTGGAAGGTCAAGGCCCAAACTAAAAAAAAAAAAAAAAAAAAAAAATTATATACAAAGCATCCTTTAGAAAATCACTGAAGATGTGAGAAAAATAAAATTACATCATTTGTTGTTTTATTAAGCATGTTGATGTTTTTGCATCATCTGAAGGAAATTAATCATGACCGCCTCCACATACGTGACTTCATTTCACATTTGCTTTTGATGCCAGAAATCCAACATTCCTGTTCATAACATGTGATATTCATGTGATGCAGTGGGAGTTTTGAGCAAATAATGACAATGTAGAGAACACCCAAAGCACAATGGAGCTAACAGCAATGCAGATATTCATTTGGAATGTACAAGCTGTACTCCTTCCGAGACGAGGTTTTTGTTAGTGCTCTCTGAATTGCCTTGTACAAGCAAACACATCCCCAAAGGCATGGACAAAAATCCGGTCTCAGAATTACAGCTTTCACATTCACCAGCTGATCCTATAAACATAAAGCTAATTCCCAGCAAATATCGTGTCAAAGATTGAATACACATAGTTCTTACTTCAGTGTGGCTAGAGGAGACCATTGCTTGTATTTCTATATGAGATTTATCTCATGAAGTTGAGAGCTCTTTCTTTACCTCCACTAGGATTCTATATAGAGTAGATGTTTTTTAAAAACAACAACAACAAAAAAAAATTCACTCATCTTGGGTGTGAAAACTCATGCAAAAATTGAATTTGAGGAATGGAAACCATTATTTTTCACAGAGGACATAAATGGCTCCTGACCACTACACAAAGGTTGTGTGGGTCAGATCTGTGAACTTTTGAGATCCTGGCTCTGTACAGAAATTGCCTTTCCCATAGAGATTTCGCCCACTGTTTCTTTATGTAAAAGTGTCTTAATTCTTTGCTATTTTTCCTCAAGCTTTGATAAGCCAGAGCCTATATCATTCACAAAAAGTTGTGATCTTTTATTGTTGTTCTCTACAAGAAAAGAGGATCAGCTGATATTTCTCACCATTGAAGGACAAAATGGCTCTCAGATGTTACATGTCAACATGCACAGGCATAGCCATCTGGCAGCAGCTGTCATTAAGCAGGTTACCTCTACAGATAACTGCAAAATACCTCTAGCCATGTTCACAACACCTCTCTGATTCACAGGACAGGGCTCAGGCTGGAAGGCAGGGAGAATGGCGCTCTCTCCTCACCTGAAAAGACAAACAGAGCAGAAGTCAGTGACATAACCAGCATTTCCTGAGCAAGGGGACTAAGTCCAGTCATGTACACCAGAGACAAAAAACACTTAGAAGAGTCTCAAATCTGCTGTTATCTTGAAGGGAAGTAGGGGGACGGAGCTTCACAGACATACTGTAAAGACCGTGACCACTATTTAAGAACTTAGGTTTCTTGCTGGAGTTTTTTACTCTGCACTTACTCCTTTGCAAACAAGGAAGATTCCACCATGTAAATGTAAATGTGTGGTTTGCATCTCTTACCCAGACAGCCTCTGAGTCTTGGTTTGTCACTTATAAGAGGTTTTTTTACCTTTTGCATCTTAATTCACTTAGAATTTAGAAAAGCTGCTCCGCTACACAAGCTTAAGAACATTGTGAAGTTCCGTTGAGTTAGTGCTTGAAAGCACTATTGGCTTTAACCTAGTTTTGAATCATTCCAAAGAGCCTCAATTTAACCAAGCGCCAAAGTAATTTCACGAAGTGGGTCTTACAACTCTCTAATTGTGCCTTACAGAGTGCCTAAACCAGCACATTTAGTTGCTCGATCTCCAGAGCAACCCTGAACTTGATTTTATATCCCAGAATTTCAGTGGAAGAACCCAGAACAGGATTTGGAGAGCTACCACTGTGGGCATACCGATATAACCCAAATCTCAGTACTTTATATGACTGCTGCAAAGCACTCACTGATCCTTGCCTATAATCAAGAAGAAACACTAGCATTTCATCATCATTTTGTAAAAACCATAAAAGGTTAATGGTTAGACTAAGCAGAAAACAATTATACCACCATATGAGATTTTTTTATTATAAGTGGTATGAGCGGCACTATTTCATACGACTCAAAACCCTGAACACCGACTTAATTTAAAAGTGTCTATATGAAAAATTCAACTGACAAGTGCATTCACCCCAACCAAATATCTTCCACACTGCCAAACAAATTACAAGATAGTAAAGAAAAATTGAATATAGACTGTTTTTCCTTCTCATTCCAGTGAAGCAAAACATCTGAATCCCAGTTCTGCTCTCTTGATGACTTCTGCCAATACCCCATTGATCAGGAATTCCAAATAAGTTTAATTAGTAGAAAGTAATACATTCATTTACATTATTTCTTCTTCGTTGCTGTTCATTTGGTCTTCAATATTCTATACAATGTGAAACTACTGAGATACTAAAGATATTACTTAACATCTACAGCACAGAGAGGGGTACATTTGAAAGAGAGCTTTTCAGAAGTGACTTCTTTTTTTGGACAAAAAAAAATGGTTGCAGGAAAATTGAATAGGGAAAAGAAAATATTTCAGAAGGATTTCAGATTAAGCATGAATTCTACCTTTCACCACATCAGGCCAAGTCCTCAGTGGATACAAATCACTATAGTTCCATTTCAGTCAACAAAGACCGTTCACAAACTGGCCTTTTCCTCTCTCCAAATACCACCTACAGCCTGCATCCATGTGTTTGACTTTTCCAGACCCGTTATCTTCAAATTCTGCCTGAAAATTCAGGAAGTTCATTTGACTATAATTCAAACTCAGCGTAATATAGTGGATTTGCGATTGCACACAGAATTTCAACCTTTTAAAGCTGCATGGCTGGGGGAAAATAAGGCAGTGAGGGGAGGAAAAGAGGGGGCAGAAAAAAAATCTCCTTTCATAGAAACTCAGAAGTCAAAGAAATGAGCTCAAATTCTTGACACGTAGTAACAGTTTTCCAGGCAACCTGCTTTCAAGCAAACCAAATATACTTTCTCCTTTTCCCCGTACCAGAGGCTGAGCGCCCAGAGAGACCCTCCAGCCCAACCCCACACACCGGCAGCCACCATTTTCCTACACCGAAAGCTGTTGCTAAACTCCTTCTTCTCAGTCTTTTCTCCTCAAACAAAGCCCTGCGGGTATGGTGGCAGAGGCTGAATGGTCCCTGTGTGAGGCCAAGCCTGCCTGGGACACACCACTTCCCCTCCCTGCCTTAAACAAAGTGCAAAATGGGCGGAAACTGACTTTCACAAGCAAAAGCAACTCTAGGAAAGCCTGAAAACCCTGAAGGCCAGGGCCTACTTTGAATCTTCCCACATGTGGGAAGAAAAGGGCAGGTGTCTTGCAGGGGATGATAACTCCAGATGCCTGTTAAATTTGACAAAATCAGCCCCATGAGGCTACACCCCCATTTTTCAGGATTTTGCCACTGTGCCGAAGCCCCCTGGCTTCGCCTGCCCGGCCGAGGCACGCTCAGCTGCGGGGACACTCCCCTGTGTCTCCAGGAGAGTCGGGGAGCGGCTAAGACAGAGCACTGCGCTGTCTGCCTTGTGTGGAGGAGAGGCGGCGTCCGAGGAGCAATAAGGGATCCGACTCAAGGCTGGGGAAAAAGTCCCAGGTGTTTAATCCGAGCTCCGAGGAGCTCCAAGTGCCATTGTGTCCCACAGCCAAAAGTGCCTTAGAGGCTTTCGCAACAGCTCGAATACCGGGGCGGTAACAAGGGGGAAAGGACGCCCACCACCCAACGGGGGGATTTGGGGGAGAGGAAGGCGGAGGGACAGACAGACAGACACAAACCAATGGGGGAAGTTCAAGGGAGGGACCCCTGGGCCTCGTCCACTCGCTCGACGCCCAAGGTGGAAGATTCTGGGAGAGCGGGATGGGGAGCAGAGGGATGGACAGGGTGCCAGGGAGGGGACAGGGGAAGGACTGAGCATTTTCAGGGAGATCGGCATTGAGGGAAAGGTGGGAAAGCTCGGGGTGGAAGCACTGGGAGAAAATGGGGGGTGAAGGGGCAAACCACTACAGAACTGTTACAGAGATATAAAAACACAATACAACAGGATTTCATCTCCAGTTCACACTTCAAGAAAGTGCATGGAGCAGTGTCAGAACTGGGACAAACAGCATAAGAGCTGGGAATTCAGTGTCAGAACCAGGACAAACGGCGTTGAGCTGAGAATTCAGTGTCAGAACCAGGATTTCAGTGTTAGAGCTGGAATACAGCGACATCAGAGCCAGAAATGCTGGGTAGACAGTGGTGTTGCAGTGGAACTACCGTGGGCAGTGGAAAACTGTGGCGAAATTCCCTTTGGCAGACAGCAGAGAGTGCTGTGTAGTTTGCAACCTTGTTTTTGTAGACTGGAATCACCATCAGGATTATGGGGGCCTAGACTTCAGCACCAGAAGACCCCGTTCTGAAGGTATGGACTTTCTTTCTTAAAAAAATTAACTACAGTGAGCGGGCTCTGCATACCTTACTCATGTAGTGCAAGACCCATAAACTGGATGTGTCCAAAGGAACATGATTGAACTTATCAATTTGGGAGAAGGCTGGACAATGTATACTTGCAGCAGCCTCCACTGGCAATGACACAGTCATTGATGTTATAAAGCCATGGACAATCATTCTGGATTTGTTAAAACAGGTAAATTATGAGCAGCGAAAGAGGATGGGCAGAGCAGCCACAGAGGGCCAACAAACCTCTGTGCAGAGCCAGGAAGCTGACCCTGGTGGGAACGATATCCCACCATGTGGAGCCACAGGCCCAGCCCACATAAGGACACGCTGCTGGCAGGGCATTCCCCTGCAGGGCAAGGCGGGGAAACACTGAATTGCCAAGCCACACTGGGCAGCAGCACAGCCGCTTCACTATGCCCCCTCTGCACGGCACTGGCTGGCCCCAGCCACAGCAAAAACGCCCGCTACTGAAGTGGAACCACGGCTGACCGCTGCAGAGCAACCGTGGAGAGCAGAGCAGCCCTGGGGAGCGGGGGAATCCTTGCAAACAGAGACAACCTGAGGGCTGCCCGCACCACATCCGCTGACAATGCTCAGAGAGATAGTGGAACAGATCACACAATCCAGCCACGTGGAATCATGGTGACCACCACGGCCCCAGCGATCTGTGCAGCTCTGGCAGCGCCAAGATGCTCCGTGCCCACTCCAGACTGCTGTGCTGAGCTGAATCACTATCCAGCCACCACGGGCTACCATACCACCAGTCCAGCCGGGCACACCATGCCACCCTGCTCTGGAGGACCAGACCACATGGCAGCCACTCCAATCCCTCCCTGCACCACCAAGCTAGGCGAGAATCCCACAGCCATGGCGCCACGACATGTGGTTGCTGGGACTGTCCCCCAACCTCCTCGCCGGGGCTTCCCGCACCTCCCATCACCATGGAAATGCCAGGACCACCTCCTCCTAAGGCTGCCCCACAGATACACCCCCAACTCTGTGGAGCTTAGCCATGCCTGCATCAGGAGACGTACTTACACCCCCGATGCAGCCTGCATCAGGGGGTAGTGTCCCACCCCCAGGCCAACCTCTGTGAGACACAGCTGCACCTCTAGCAGGCATGGACCCTGCCTCCATGGGCGGGTCTGGGAACTACACCACCAAGAGCTCCTACAGACGTCAAATCCAGAAGCAGAATGTGGAAAAAGCCCCTGCGGGGGGTCCACCCAGCAAAAGGCAGTACGAAGAGACATGCGGGGATGTGGTACTGTGAGAGTAGAAATCGAGCCATCCCAAAAAGATGGCACTGGCCGCAGGGCACAGTCATCTCACAGCAGCTAAGAGTGGGCCACCTTCTCACCAAGCCCAGCGGGAAGCCAGCAGCTCCCTACATATGGGCAGTGAAAAAGCAAACTAAAACATCTAACAACTCCAAACAAACCAATACCAACAAAAACAGCATCAAGTTTCTACCCCTCAAACCTCAACAAAGCTTCACAGCCACCCTGCCTTCTAATGCTTCAACTATACAGAAGTTCTCGTATTCCACAAACTCTTAATAAACTAATAGCATGTGCTAAGAATAAAAATATAGAAAGGGTGTCACACAAGGGTTACAAAATTGCACAACTGTTTACTAAATATGTCCTAGAAATCATAGTACAATATTTATTATTGTTGTTTACATTTGCTAAAACCAAAATTAAAAAGTCTCTGATAGCTGATTCTGTTACAGTTATTAAGAAAGTATTCAGTTTCTGTCTCAAGTATGAGCTACTGCGTAATAAAAATACCCTAGAATGTATGTTACTAAGCTTAGTCATAATATTTCTATCATTGTCACATACAATACTACTAGATTGACCTAGACAACTCTAAGAATTTACTCATTTTAACATTCTAAATCTGCTAAAGCATATGTAAAAGCATTAATTTAGTAATGTCATAAGCAAATTTCTTAAGCATAACTGTCATAAGCAGTTACAAAGTCTCTTAACTGAGAATTTACCGCCTGTCATTTTAAAAACCTAAAAGTCACCTATTAAAATCAATAACAAATTTCTAACTTCTAACAAAAAGAAGAAAAATATATTGCTTACACATAATAACTAAAAAAAATTAAGTACTTATACTTCTTTAATTATTCGTAAGTTTTCATGTTAATTTTTTTTTTTCACTAAATAAAAGCTTGTTTTTAAAATATAAGCACAGAAAACCTCTCCCAACCAATTTCATGGCCCTGATCAAGCGACAAACCTGGCTGGTAATTAAAAATATTTTAATATGCAAACTTTGCAAAAGCTAAACCCTTTTTCCTTTGAGATAAATGAGAAAGCCTCAACCAGAAAGGGTTCTTTCAGGTCCTCATAGTGAAAAAGAAACCCCTCAACAACCCCCTAGGTACCTTATTAATGCTGTTTTGTTCCTATTTTTGGTTATTAATAGAAAGAAAAGGGGGGAAAAATGTTGGGGTGAATGAACACCCCCGCCTTTAAGTCTCAGGTAATATCATGTTCTCATGTCTTTCAATCAATCATACAGCACTACAATAATCCTATGATGTTCAGCTGCCTAAACCCAAGGTGCGTTTCAATGGAAACTGGAACACGTTGGAACAATTCACGACCTTCTCCATACAAATCTAGGACTCTCGAAGTGACAGCTCATATAAGGGCTTAATTTGTTTACAAATTATTTTTCCTGTTTACAAACTGTTTTTCTGTTTACAGATTGTTTTTTCTAGTAGAGTTTTTCTTTAACAGTTTTAAAAGTTAAGCAGTTCTTGTTTTTTTAGAGATAAGCTGTAACTTGTAAACTCTAAGCATTAAGCCTGTGATGTTAGCCAAAATTCTCCCCTAACAAATCCTAGACATGAATGCTGCAGCTCCAGTGATGCAAATTAAACCCATGCTGTGTCCTGTCACCCTGTTTGCAAATGGCCTTTGCATAGGCCATAGGTGACAGAGAGCAGGTTGCAGATTTTATGAAAACAGGAGAGTGAGATGTTGCCACATATCACAGTACAAGCTAGTTTGTACTAGGCAAATTAACCAGCCCCAGGGCTGACTGACAGGGACTTTGCCCAGTCATATCTTTCCTAAGCTACAGTCATCTCACTGGCCCAGGATCTGGGGGGACGTAGAGATCAGACCAATGAAATATCTAGACTGAGTTTTTCAAATGCCCTTTATAAAGAAGGGCTTGAGAGTAAACACTCTCTGTTGCCACATGAATATCGGAGTGAGTAGTCTCTTTGTCTCCAACCCATTCCCCTGCTCACTCACAATTTATATTTCAGAAAATGAAGTAGGAGATCTGCTAGGGAACTGAGTACTAGGACAGTGGAATTGTTAGGGGAGAAAATGGTGTCATGTAGCCAGGAAAAAAAAACATCTAGGTTATCATTCAAAGCATGACAGTGTTTGGAGTTTCCTAGAGGGTTAATTTAGCAGCACACAACCTGAGACTCTTGATTTGTAAAAGACTTAACAAGTTACTCTTAAACACATTAACCTGTTCAGTCTACAGAACACTCTGACAATGAAATAGTTTATCAAACATTTAAACATACACACTGATTTCAAAGACCAAGAAACCAGACTTCCAGAATGAATCCTCTGCCAGTAGCTTTGTTCCTCTACCAGGGGGCTCAGCCTCCAACATTTATAATTGTAATTTTTATGATTCTTATTTGTAAACTAGACAGACAAGCAACCTGGGACCAATACCGACATTATTAACATGAGAAAACACCACTACAAATGCCCACAAATAATGATGTAAGCACATTCTCGAAGGTCCTGATCCTCAGGTGCCTTCTCCCCTAGGTTAGCACCTTTAGCTCAAGATGACACCCATTCACAGCTGTGTTCTTCAGTAAGGGGGCCCCCTTCAACTGCTCTAACTGCAGGCAGCTGGTGACACTCCTTGGGATCAACAGCATTCACAAACACTCGAGACAACCTCAATATGCCCTCCAGCCACTTAATCCCACATCCCATGCATCTGCTCTACTCATAACCACTCCAGAACCCACTGCAGCCCTCAGTGAGATGCACTACCCCTCTTCCAGAGCCACTAGCACCACTTTGTACTCCCACAGCAGGTCGGGATGAGGCAGGAGGGGCTGCTGGCCTCTGGATTTGCAGCTATCCCTGCATGAGGGTGCAGACCATTCAACATCTTGCAGATGCTTTCCTTCAGTTGCTCTTCTGTGCCATGGCTTCACCACAAGGAACTGGCAGCAAATGGGCTTGTTTTAGCTTTGCAGGAATGGTTAGATACAATCTGGATACCTCAGAATATGCACTGACTTTCCTTTTACACCAAGGCGGGCAGTTGAGCATGTGCCCACATGGTCCTAGCAGCAGGTAACAGACACTCCACACAAAATTTGATCCAGCTGGTTTATGATCCTGTGTAGAGGGAGGGCAGTGAACCATCCTTTTCTGCCTTAAGTATCGACAAATATCACCTGTATTTATGAGTAATAAAAACTGAGGAAGCTGGCAAGTTTATAGCCAGGAATTTCTAAAGAGTCCCAGGTAACTAAATCTCCATTTCCCACTAAGTTTCAGTCAAATTTGGACACTTAACTCCCCTAGGTCTGTTTGAAAGTCCCAGTCTAAAACTAATACAACAATGAACAGCAACATAAACTGTTCAAGTCAGTTGAAATCAGTTCAGCCTTAACTATCATATATCTGAAGTTTGCTGTAACAAAAATGTAGCTTAGTCAAAGTGAGAGTATGCTTTTAGCATTGGTATTATTCCCAGTTTCCAAAATAAAGCACATTCACTGTGGCTTAAAGCAAGTGTATAGAGATAACAAATTACACTCTGACAATTTTTCCAGTTACTTGGAATGCCAGACCTACTCATAACTAAGTGAAAAAGCAGTCTTCAACTGCTTTTTATATCTTGTGAAATGTTCTGCTTTGTACTTAGTCTTCTTTTATAGTCATTATTCTAAAGCACAGAGTCAAGGTACTGTGATGTTCTGAGGATCTGCTGTAGTGCACAATGATTACATTTACTTTCTTCTGCTGCAATAGTTAAAAAATAAATAAAGTCTATAATCCCTACTCTATATCACCTTCTTCAGTACCAATTCACTTCCATCATGAACAGGGTCAGAATTTAAGATTGCCAAGGGAGAAATGTGAACAGATTTCTAAAATTATCTAAATTAATTTTTTTTTACATTGTTGTTCCCTTGACAAAATGCCTCAGAAGAAAATTTTATTCAATTATTTTCTAAATGGTGATATCAACAATACTCAGCATAACAGTTAAAACACAGTTCTTCTAATCTTTAGCCTTGCACTCACTACATAATGGCTAAACCTCTCTCTCTATCTCTTTTCTTGTTCTTAAAGTTAGCACCCACAATGTGGAGTCTAGTAGAGACAAACAGGCAATTTTGTTAATGATTTATGAAGAAAAATAAAATATATTGTAATTTCCTAGAACAGCAATGTATTTGGTTTTGGAATGCTGGCTACTGTGGATAAATTGGTTTTACAGTGAATTCTAAATTACTTCTGTTTAGACAAACTTTCTACATGAAATCCCACATTACGTGAAATAAAATATTTCTGGGTTTCCATTTTAAATAGCTGTGAGACATACTATAAATTCCCCAGCAGTCAGGTTTGCCATTACATGATCAAATCTTCTTAATAAAAACATATTTTTCAGACAATATAGTCCATAAAGTTATGGTGGATATAGACATTAAGTCTATATATATATGGTTATAAGTACTTTGTCAAGTGTTTCAAATAGTCTGTTGTTTCACAGTTTGTTCTTCTGTAGTAGGTTTTGAATATTCCCTGTTATAAGTTTGTAATGGTTCATTCCATGTACCCCATTTGGCTTCCCTGAAGGTTCAGTCCTGAGCTCTTTACCCCAAGATGCTCCCACCATACACCTGTCAATCTCCTTGTACCTCCTTTGTTCCCTTCTGGAATGTTCCCTGTCCTTCATCCCCTCCTCGAAGCAAGATTGGGGTGCAGGGCTTGCTCCTTGCCCGTGCTGGCTTCTATTGGAAAGCCTTGGCCTGCCCTGCTCCCCTAATGCCTTCCTATTGGTAAAAGGTTGTGTCCTCCCCTTATTCCCACCTCTCCTTAAAAGCAGCTTTTTGCCCTCCGTGAATCCTGAATCCTCTGGGGAATAAACCTTCCTTGGAACTCAACCAAGCGATCCCCCTGTTCCTTTGCCTCAGTTTCTCGCGCTGTGCTGCTGCTGCTGTGTCGCGCACGCCGCAGCCGCGTGCGGCAGGAGCTGCGAGCCCTGCGCGCAGCGCCAGCCGGGGAGCTCAGCAGAGATGGGAGTGCGGCCCCTCTCGTGACTGCACACGGGTCTGGGGGAGCCAGCTGCCTGCCCAACAGCTCCCCTGCCACCGCAGCGCGCAGATACAGCCTATGAAGTAGAAAAAAGACAGCTGTTGGATAATATTTATTCCTTATATTGACTTAATAAGGTGAAAGGTTTTAGTGTTACAAATACTGTTCTAAAAAGTCTAAGAATCTTAAGATGGCATGCTTGAGATGAAAATGATAAAGTCTTCTGAATTCCACAAAATGAAAAAGAACATGCTATAATAAAATAAATAGTTTGCACAGCCACAAGAGAGAGAAAGAGGGAACTTCATGGACTAGATTTTCTCTTTGGCTGAATATACCCAGTTCCACTGAGGTCAATGTGGCTATGCCAGTATAAACAAGCTGAGGACACTTGGACCCTGTAAGAAAAATATTGTAAGAAATTGTATTTAGTCTGGTCTGGATGCTTTCTCTCTTTGTCTACTTTCAGTCAAGTGTAAGATAAAAAAATCATGATTATATGAGCCTTGACATTAAAATAAATATGACAATCAAAATTATGTTAAATGGAAAAAAATATTTCTAGAAAATAGTGGGAGGTGATGTTCATCAATCATTTCTGCAAGGCTCAGTCTGTATGCCTTAAAAGTTGAAAATAATTTCAAGTTACTTGGCTAGGGAAGGAACATGCTATTTTCACAAAGCAATTCAACTAGAGAACAGGGGCTACATTCACAAAATGTCTTGGGTGTTAAAAATGGAAGATTTCAAAGCTGCGCTTCAAAGCATCAGGTTTCTCATGGAAACTGCAAGTTAAAAAAATCCTTGGCGTAAGGTGAATAAGCCAGTAAAATTCCAGTCTCCAACAAAGTTGCACTTTTTCCATGCATAGACCCCAAACCCTCAGAAATACACATTTATTTTTTGGAACAGCCTACTTAGAGAATCCTATTTTTTTTTTTTTTTTTTAGTTCTTCTTTCTTTCCTTTTTCCTTAGAGTGATCTTAAAATCTACCTTTCTATATTTAATAGAATCATAGAACGGTTTGGTTTGAAAAGGACATTAAAGATCGTCCGGTTTAAATCCTACTGCCATGGCAACGGATATCTTTCACTAGACCCAGGTGACTCAAAGGCCCATCCAGCCTGGCCTTGAACACCTCCAGGGATGGGGCATCCACAACTTCCCTGGGCAATCTGGGCCGGAGCCTCATCACCCTCATAGTAAGGAGTTTCTTCCCAATATCTAACCTGAACCAGCCCTCTGGCACTTTAAAGCCGTTCCCCTTGTCCTATCCCTATATATTCAAGTTCCAGGCTGGGTCAGCACTGTGTTATTCTTTTTGCTGTAGGCGTCTTTCTCCTTTAATGCATCTACTTCAACTTCTGTTATTATTACCCTGTAGCAGAACTACTTACTGATGAGAAATTACAAGATTTACTTACGTAACTAGTCCTGGAATTTTGCGAAGTTTTCTCATAGGGAAGGCTCAGTTCTCTGGCTTTCTATTCATTCCAATTCTTATGTTCACCCCATCAGAGAGCTATTTGGAAGCCCAGTTCTAAATTTAACAAAGCTAAAGTTAATTGAAAATAGCTTTTAGTTAGTGAACTAGCTCTTACAGTCTATCTCATTCTCCAGTCAATTTTTGTCTAAAATAAACCACCTATGGCAATCCAAAACTTTCAGAACTAACAAAACCTTGTTTTCTACATACCTGGATTTCATAGTTCTTAGGCTGGTTGTGTAAGCACTTTCTGAAGCTTCTCTAAGGTTTAGATGTCAGCGCAATGCCCCCCAGCCGGGATTGTACAATGAGTTACATAGACTCCATGCATTTACAGAAGGCTGACCATTACTTTATTAAGAAACCCATTGCTTTTCTTATACCCTAGTTCCCTACAGGTAGACATGATTGGTCCTTTACTTAAAACACCATCACCATTGGCTAATTTAAGAAACCACCCTTTGGTAAACAAATCTCCGTAACACATTCCACATGTTCACAATACCAGGTGCAGCAAGTTAAGATACGAATTGTTTCTCATTCTTTTATCTTCTCACAGACTTTTCCCTGAACAATGCCAGGGAAAGTTGTCTGTTTCTCTCTGTGGCCAGAGAGCTGCTGCCACAGTTTAGGTATTCAGCTCCTTTCTTTGCAGTGTAACATAGAATGTGTTTGTGCTACATCTTCACTCCCAAAAAGAAAGAGATTTTGCTCTCCAGCACTGTCATTCACATTGATGAAACCTACAGGGATTGGATCTGTACACTGTTCAAGTTATTCAACAATTCTTACAAGGAGAGGGGATATATACACAAAGTGTGAGAAGATACACCACTTCTCTATCGGAAAACCAGACTAACAATAAACCTGTAAAAATATCCTGAAACAAAAATTATTTGCAAGTTCCTTTTCCTTAGGCTCTTTACAGCTCTCTGTTTCTTCTCTGGATAACCATTTGACCTATTTTCCAACTTTTTCTGTATCTGCTATTTTTCCCTGTGTGTCTATTCTTCCCTCATTTCTACTTTGTCTCTTTCCCTTCACTTTCAAAGTGGAAGGAAGGACATTTGAGGATCATTAATTTGTGGACATATATCACGTTGTGACAGATATCACAAAGAACCAGCACTTCAGCTACTCCCCAGGACTGGCTGCTGGCAGCAGCACCGAGCAGACAAGTGCTGGAACTTCCAAAAGCACATTGTCCTGCTGAAGATGCTGACAGCCTGTCAAGCAGAGCACATGGCACTGAGGCAATGCAAGTTATGCCACTGGTGGAGAGGTCAAGAAAGTAGTTCAAACTTTCTACCCTAGGTTTTATTAGGTTTCTTTTTGTGTCTACTGGGAAACTGAACAACACTACAATAAATTAGTATTGTCTCTGATAGGAGATAAGCTGTACTTGCTCAAAATGTACTTTAAAAACTCCTTGTTGCAAGTAATTTCAAAACTATTGTCACTCCAAAAGGAATTCCAAAATTCTTACTACCCTAATCCAAGCTTGGGGTTAATTTAGTAAATTCAGCCTCCTACATTTAGAATATAAATCCCCAGCATTGTCACCTTGTTTTTAGAGAGCCAGAGCTAGTAGCTTTTTGTATTTTAATTTTTCACGTCTGTGTCATATTCCTATAACATCTGAAAATCTACAACACTCAGGATAAATCCACCTAATGAAGTCAATGGGGTTCTGCCAGGTGCAAAACAGTGCAGAATCTCCTTGTTCTCATGATGGAGTGTTCCATCAGCAAGAGAAATTGCTGTCTAGCTTTGGCAAGATCACTTGGATGCTACTGCATATATAATATTCCCTTTAAGATAACTGCAGTTCAAGAACCTTCATGGAAGATCACTTTTTTAATTAACAGAACCACTACATAGGTAGCTATAGCACATCCTCAAAAAGAAACTTAAAAATCAGTTCAAGTAATTTGGTGAAAATAGGTTAAATAGAGGCTTTCCTGTAATTCAAATTAATATAACTTACCATGAGACCTTTCTTACAAGGAGAGGATGGCACCAGAAGGGCAAGTTTTGAGAAGCTGCAGAATCAGAGTAGCTGACATTGGAAGGCACCCATGGGAATTGGCAAATCCAGCCACCCTGCTCAAAGCAGGATGCTCAGGGCCATGGCCAGTCAGATTTTTAAACATCCCTGTGTACTTAGAAGGATGGGGCTTCAGGGTAAGCTCAGTGACTCATATTCTGAAGTATTGTTTTAAAACTTCGAAATGGTAGTGTGTCCCATAAAGATTAGTCTGTGAATTTTGCTAGTGACACATTACATTTACATCTTAACTGAACCTCTGTGGCATCAGTTACTGATGATCTTTAGTGCAACTGTGAGCAAATAACATCCTTTATCTTAGTATAAAAGAGCAATTACATATTTTTTGAGGAGTGATTTATAGCTAAATGGGTTGAGTTTGTACAGAAAACATACTGATGAAAATCTCTATTCATCCTATTAAACACTATTTGGAGAAATAAATCTAAGCTTCTTTGAAAACAATAATAAATATATATATTAATGATTCTCTGTAAAATAGAAGAGCTTGACTTGTAACATTTCACAAAACAACTTTCTCTAGTCAGAATCAAGAAAGATTAAAAATTTTTCCCTTGTTCTATATATCTGTGCATTACTTCACTCTGAACAACGAGAAAGGCTAAAGTGCTTCAAATAAAGCTTTTCCTGGGGCTGCTGCAGCCACATAAAGCACCAAGTTTCCAGTTCTGATGAGTGGAGTCTGATATACTGAGTACCACTGGGGAAACCTCTGCAGATCACTGCAATGACCAGACTGAGGTGCAGAATTTAGGGTTACCATAAAAAGCTTGATGCATACCTTAACTTGAAATATAATTTCATCTGCAGACATACAGCCTGGGAATACTTTTTTTTATAGAGCAACAGAATAAATCAAGCCTGCTCAGTTTTGTCTGCTCCTACAGTCAGTGCTGTACTAAATGCTTTGGTTGTATGTGTGGAGCAAATGAATGCGTAACTAGAGCAACCCAGATCTGCCGTGCACCACACGGATCTGATTTCACATTGCATAAATGTCTGACAAGTATCATAAATAAATCAGAACACATTAATTGCTTTTTCAAGTCTCCTAAAATCCACTGAATTTTTTCCTGAGTGAATTTGGTTCCTGGAAAGAAACAAACAGCAGCCAGGACTTCCCAGTAGCCATTTGCAAACATATGTGAGATCTAATTAGGAGCTGATAAAACTTGTGCTTCATTGTGTAAATAATCTTTGGAAAACTTCGTAAAAAACCTGCAAGCACCAAGCACACTTCCTGAAAACACACCTGGAAGAAAAACATGGATTAATACTTGAAAGTCTTAAAAATACCTGGAAAGATTAAGCATTCAGGCTTGGGACCATGACAAGTACTACCAAAAACAGAGAGTATTTAGAATTCCCCAGTCAGAAATCTCAGAAATATTAGTACATGGTGTACACCTGAACATGCACGAAGAAATTATATTTGACAGCATCTTTTGTTAGCAATACACCTCACTACCTCTTTCAGCTTTGCCTCTTGTTACACAAAGTTCTTTGGGGCATAGCCTCTCCTCACAATACTTAGTAGAAGCTCTACACAAAAACTGGGCCTTGCCTGTGGAACATCTATCTATATGACGTGGTGATGTGCTCTAATCCAATGCTGGCACTACAGAATTTATAGTGCTGAATTCATGCTCTTCATAAAGTACTTCTCATCAAATAACATAATTTCTTATAGTAGTACAATGAAATAAGACATAGAAATCCAATATCATCCTTCTAAAATTTATTACAATGCTGATATTGGTTTTTGATTAAAATTTAACATCACTCAGTGTCTTGGCATTATTCATATTATTTTCCAATCCAGCAATCACAGGAAGATTTTACAATCCACCCAGACAGAGGATTTATCGTAGCCAATGGAGAATATTTGTTCAAAATGCCTTTTAAAATATTTCAGAGGTGGTTATCCAGCACAAAAGGCTTTAATTTCTTCTTCATCTATTTCTTGATTCTTTCTAGATAAAGAAAACTTGATTTTAGCTTTTAGATCTTCATCTTAGTGCTCTCCCAGAATGCTTTCCTTCCAAATCACTAGTATTCCTTCAGACTGAAAAGTCAGAATTCCTATCATAATGCAGTGGAAAAAATAAATCAGTACTTTCCTTCCCCACTCTACAAAACATCAGGTATCCAGTATAATGCAAATTTTCAGTTCAGTGTAGTGATAATTGCTGACACATGTTTTTTGCTATGAAATATGCTCTTCATCTTCTTGAAGCGGTAAATAATTTTTGTACAAAGTGAGTTTTTTTCATCTCCCCGAACTTCACAATTCCTCTTTCTTCTTCTATCCAAATAATTTTTTTTCTTTAAACATATTTTTCTATCGTTCTGTGAAGAAATTTCACAATGCAATCTCACAAGCGCCAAGTACTTCCTTCAACCTGCCAGCTCCGCCGTGGCTCGCACAGCCGACGATGGTGCCGTCCCTCCGTGCTGCCAGGGCACACTGCGGGCTCGTGCCCAGCCTGCTGTCTGCCAGGACCCCCAGGGCTCCTGAGCACAACTTCTGCCTAGCCAGGCAGCCCCAGCTGTCACTGCTCCAGCTTCTTCCTTCCCAGCTGCAGGACGTCACATGGCTTTTGTTCTCCCGTGTGCCCTTGTGCTCCTGGTTGGAAACCTGTTGAGCCTGCCCTCTGTGCCTGCTCCGGGTGACTGACAGAAATGCAAAGGACAGGATCAGCAGGTGCCCCTGTGGTATCCTTGTCATCATCCTCCAAGCAGCGTACACCCTGCTAACACCCTGCAGAGTGTGCCCATCCAGTCAGTCCTACACCCACTCTGTAATGGCCTAACTCACACAGAGCAATACTGGGAAATACTGGGGGAGAGAGTTGGAAGCCTTGCTATTGCCTTTAGAAAATTAGTCTATTTAGCAATTACTGTGTTTGGAAAAGTACAGCATGGAGAGAACCTTTTATGTTTCACAGTTAACTTCACAGAATTATTTTTTTACTCCACTATTTGCAGTACTACCCTGTCTTTAGTAGGTTTGATAAACTGTAGAACTAACTTTGGTACCAGACCAGCTCTTCACCAGAGTAACACCAGTAACTGTCACAAAATCTCCTAAGATTTATGTTACTCTAAATTAATCTAATATCTTAAGATTTATGTTAATCTAATGTCAAACTCTGTGGAATGCCCCTGTTCCTAAGAGGCAGGAATTTGATCTTACCTCTCTTGTGTGCTAATAACTCCTCCCTTGACCCAAACCCCAACTCCACCCCTGTGATACCCTATAAAAACCCCAAGACCCTGTCTTTGCTCAATCTTTTGTCTCCATCCCACCCCTCCTCCCCGGGGGTAATAAATGGATTCTTGAGCTTTCTGAAGCAAAGACCTGTCTCGTTTATTCCCAAGCCCGGTGCTGGCAGCTGCACCCTCCCTGGACACGAGGAACCCAGCTGCAACACAACGCAACAAAGCTCTAATTCTTTCCCAACTAGGTGTCTCAGGGTAGCAACAGTTTATCATTGCTTTTTTTCCAGGCTTGCTGACAGGATTGTGCAATGTTTTATTTGTGGTGAAATTAAAATATTCTGATGAGATTTGGGGTTGGGTGTGCATGTGTTTCATCAAATTAAAAGTTTGGAGTAAGATGCCAGAAAGCTTTTGATATGTCATGTGCAAATCAGACCAAATGACAGCTCTGATTGCTGAGCAGTCCTATGGCACTTGCCATTGTTCTGCTTGCTTGGTTTCCATATTGCCAGTGTAGTCAAACCCAATTGTTTCAATTATCCCTTCAGAGTAAAGCCATGTCAGTGTCTTGCATAAATACAGTGATCCCTACAGCAATATGCAAAATGTCTCTTTTCACATCTCACAGCTTCTGTGCGGAGTTCTGCAGCACTGTAATTAAGTCAAAGTAGACTTACAGAGTTACACTAATGGTTATGTATAAGTACATGTCCCTCATAGCTATTTGTTCAAGGCATTCTTCATATCATTTAACTTGCTTCAATTATGCAGATTGTATTTTGCCTACTGATGTTTTTGCATGGTAATTTTATAAAAGTAAACGTGACCTACAGGATTTTCAATAACAGTAACTTAAGATCTAAAGAGATTTGACACAGAGCTTCATTTCTTTCCACTACTTTTTAAATTCAACTGCTATTACAGTTGCTCCCTGCACTTAAATAAGTTGTACTTTAATTATACCAGAGTAGATACATAAGATAGTGAGGAAATAGATTAAATTTAAATAAACATTTTTGTAATACCATTTGATACAACTAACCCTAAAGTTTTGAAAATCAAAGTTTTAGAATGGTCTTTATACAGCAATAAATTCATTATTAGATTAAAGCATATTTCTTGCCTTAGTCACACAAACTGTATTTTAGAGACAATAGATTTACCAAATTGCCTGTCTTTGCTCTTCACAAACTCTGTTTGTACAACATAAAATTGTTAAATGCAAGAAATGTTTAGCTGAAACTTGACAGGCTAGCTCAAAGGTATGTTTCTTGTTTGTTTTTGCTCACTTGAAACAGTACATTTTTCCCCATTAAAAAATTCATCCGGCATTCATCTGTTAGATGTAAACAAGCCCTAAAAATAAAACAAGCATTGTCCAAAACAACACCCAGACCTACAAACGTAAATTCTCATCTTCAGCCCCACTTCGGTGTTAGGAGTATTTAATTTCCTTTGGGCCTGGATTCAGCAAACCATCTAAACCAGTGAAAGCAACTCCAATAAATTTTATCAACTTGTTGCTTACGGTACTCCTGGATTTAGGACTTTCTGAGGATGCAAAGCACATAACCCTTCTGTTGGCTGAGAGAAAGCAACATCTCACTATGCCCCAAACTGCCCAAGGTGTTTACAGTGCCAAACGAGTTCAGTTACTCGTTTTGACGTGTAAGACACGACATGTGTGAGCAGCATGTGATTTTCAAAAAGCTCAGGGTATATCTGGAGGCAGTATGTCACTTAGGAGGGCTTGATCAAAACATTGACGATTACATAGACCCACATCAACATTCAGGAGCTCAACACCTAGAGAGCTTCCAGCCAAGAGGAGACAGAAGATGTACTACAGACTGCTAGGTGGTGGCACTGCAGGGGATGTTCCTAGAAGCAATACATGGACAAAGGACTTCCTCTGGGGGAACGCCACACAGACATATGTGGCACATCTGAACAAACATCTTCGTGTGTGGAAGTGCAGCACCACAGTTAGCATGACAGCTGAGAGAAAGAGAGGGGGAAAAAGGCTGGCCAGTGCTCTGAGGCAGATCCATCTAGACCTCCTCCATGGGATACCCTCCCAAAAAGACTGAAGGACTTTTAAGTACAAAAGAATCCTGAAACTGAGATTCCAGGGGGAACAGAGGGAGAGGTGACACCTAGGCTTCCACGACATGGCCTTGGTCTCTTAGGGCCCACAGTCTCCATAACACTGAGGTGGTGGAGACTAAAAATGACACAGACTACCAAAAGAAGCCAAACACTCACTAGAAAAATTCAGTCTGAAATGTCTAGTATATATGTATATACATATATATATATATCTAAAACAGGGGAAGAAGTTAAAATGAACTGAAATTAAAAAACTTAAGATGTATGAAGACATTGAAACAAACTGATAGTAAAATGAAGTAAAAGGTAGCAGAGAAGAGAGAAAAATCCACAAGAATTGAACTACAAGAAAATGAATTGTGACTTGTTTCTTAGGTATTCAAATTGCTGTGTGGAGACTTCAGAGGTAAACATTAATGTTCTTGAAGTATATGGAGGCTTGTTGCCTTACAGCATTAAGATTAAGAAACATCATTTTGCTAAATTTACTTGACAGCTACTTGAATGGACAACTCTGGATGACGATTATGTAACTTCCCCAGGCTTAGGTATGGTCAGCAGTTTATAAAGGATGCAAATAAGTAAGCTTTTCCTTTTAATTCAATCTTATGTGCCAATCATCTATGAAACGTTCTATACCTTAAGGGGAACAGACACTAAAATCTACTACCCTTCATGTGTTCTGCTTCATTTTAGTTTGTTTACTGCCTTTGCTTTTTGTGCCTTACAGATGTTATTGCTCATTTTGGTATTTCTAAAGCACTCTTTTTAATATTTGGCATGTGACTGCACTGCAGTGAATAGAAGTAAGAAGCTGTCAGTCTGATGGGCTTGCTTAGAGGTTGCTCTTTCTCTATGCTGTAATTGTATGTGAGATGTACAGAATTACAAGGAAACTATAGAAAAAGCCTCCTTAGTGATGGAGCAAGTCTCTCGATGCCATTATTACATTTCTTGTGCTACTGTGAAGCTCCATTGTACTGTGTACTTTGTGAGTGCAGAACAAAAGTCTATTCCTGCTACAGAGCTGATATGGTGTAAATCATGAAATTAGCTTCAAATCACTTCAAAGATCCTGCAAGAGCACAGGAAATTGTTTAGGAGGTATGGAAGAAAGTTGCAAAGCCTGCCTTGCTATTCAGCATTAGCTGCATGTCAGGCAAAGTCGATGGTTTTAATGTAAACCCCAGGCCAGAGGCTGACTATACAGAAATTCTGCTGCAGGCTTCTCTGGGTGACCAACAGATCTCTGCAGGTAGCAAGGCAGGCAACAATCAATGGGAAAGCTGAATTACCTGCCCTTGTGCAGCTCTAATGACTGAGACACCCCAAATATATGCACATGTCCATCTTTAACACAGAGTTGGTAGCACAGACTCAATCTTTCCCATCTTATGTAATTCATAGTACTATAGACAGTACTGCTGGAACTAACCTCAGGAGCTCATGTCAGACACAGTCCCGCCAAAAGGCAGGATCACCAATTCCTGAAGCAATTTCTGATGATCTGTTCTGCTGGCTCAGAAAAGACAAGCAGCAACCCCAAAATCCTGCTTTGGCATTTATTCATTCCAGTCATTAGCAAGTTTTCCTGGCTTCTAATCTCATATCTCACTGCTAAATCTGTTTTACTATATCCCAGTAGCAAATGAGTTATAGAAGATAGACTTTCTCTTTGCAGCTATCACACAGAGAGCTAAAAACTAATTTCATGTCTCCCCTCCATCTTCTCCTTCTCTAGCTAAAGCCCTGTTCCTCAACTCTGTCCCCACAGGTCATGTTTTTGATACTCTTGGTAGCTCTTGCTGCTGTCACCCTCACTGGGACACTTGCCTTTTTCTTAATGACAGGATATTGTTGACTCACATTCAGTTTGTGAGCTATTTAACATCTTGAGATCAATGCAATAACAGATATTTGTGCTATTAATTATTTTGATTTAAGGACTAAAACTTAAGTTTGAGTGTTTCCTATTGCAGTACATCCCATCTCTTTCACCAGTTTTGCAAGTTCTCAGTTTTTCTTCAAACACTTCCTCCATTCTTCTGTTATGTGTCATACTTCATGTCACAGCCCTGTGCAGGGAGTGATGAACGTTCATCCCTTTTGTGTTAGCACTCAAATCCTACAGGTCTTTAATTCACGCTTCTCAGAGAGAGTCTGGAGTCTACAAAGAGCACCAGAGCCCAGCAGCAATGCTGCCCACCCCTGCTCTCCCCTCAGGCTCTCCTGGTGATCTCCACTCTGGAGCAGCAGCCTCAGTGAAGCTGTCCTATCTAATGCAACAGGAATGCTATAGACAGTGATTTATAATGACTTTAACACCATGAAAAGGGATTTACAATACAAATTCAGTGTCTCTAAAGCAACAGTCTGTAATTCTGAAGAGGTCTGAAGGGTGAAGAACTGCATTAAAAACTTATCTTTGGCAGAAAAGTCAGGGGTAGACATGACTGACTAGAGAATATTGACCCAGAATAGGCACAAAAGGGTCCTGCAGACTGGCCTGACTCCCTTGATATTCAATTATTATGTAGACTTGTGTGGCTTCCTAAGTGGATCTTTTTAACATGAGAAACCAGTTTAAATAGCAAAAATATTAGCTGCTCTTTATGGTGCAATAGTCACTTTGTGACCTATGAAAATTAGTCTTTTATGAGCTGTACAGAGCTGGGAAGATGAAAAGGTCAAATTGCATTGCTCTGAACTTGCCCCTTTTAATGCTTTATTGTTGAAATACCATGACTTTGGTAAGAACCTAGTCCTGTGTAAAACCCAGAAATCTAAGAACACTTGATCATTCCTTCAGAATTAATTAATTTCCCAGAAACCAACTAATGCATTCTAGAAATAGCTGCAGGCAAATGTTAATAACAGATTAATCTTTCACATCTTTGAGAAATTTTTAGACGAAATGAAGCTAGGTTCAACTTCCCTTTGAGTTCCAAATGTGCATAAGATAACTACATATTAACTTTTGTGATGAGACACATTAACATGGAAACAACTTTCACCCAGAGCAAAAAGATAATACCTTATTGTTAAGCTATTTAACACCAGCAGAAAGATTAAAGTTTCAGTAACAAAGGAAATAATAATTATAATAACTGTCTCTTTAGGTAAGATTTTCAGAGAATACTCAAACTTGCTTCTCTATCTGAGACCTGCTTTGATCTCAGAAGTTTAGAGGATAGTCCTTTGCATGCAAAACAGGTCACTTTTGATTAGTTTATGGCAATGAGAGAGTCCTGTTCTCATTAAAATAATTTATGACACACTTCATTTCCATGGATGGAAAAAGAGATCACTTCTTAGAAAGATGACAGCTTGTGCATAGGGTGAAAATCAGAAGTAACAACTGGTAACCCCAGCTCTGATGAAAATACCATTCTCGCCCATCTAGAAAAAATATTCTCCCCTAATCTGCCAAGTATAAGTATGGTGTAAAATGCACACAATGTTTGTGTGACGACATACTGTGAAACCTGTTTCATGCACTAAGAGTTCTTTCCATAGCAGTGGGGCTCTGAAACCCCCCACTACCAGTTCTTGCATTGCAACTAAAACAATAAAGCCTCGACACTTTATGAAATACCTGAAGCTTTAGTACGTGTCACTGAGTGACTGAGTGTGGGAGATGGCCATAAAGTTGTCAAGCAAAATGGCTGCCTTTGCCTTATGACTATTTTACATGTGTGCATATGAGATTATATATTATGAGCACCAGCACTGCGCCCTAAGGTTTAGCAATCATATTTCTCATTATTCTTGTCTCTTTACAGGGCTTATCCCACTACAGAAAAACAAACATTTGCATATTCAGTCTCCTCCAGAAATAAGATCTCACAAACATCACAATGATGCAGGAGTTTAGAATGCTGACATTTCATGTTAAAAAAAAAAAAAAAAAAAAGTTAAAATTATTTATTCATCAGAAGCAATAAACACAACTTTCTTGATTAGTGCAAGCTGTGAATGCAACTCTCATGCTACTGCTTGCATTCGGTAGCTTCTATTCTATAATTAAATGTTTACATGGTGTTCAGTGTTAAGCACTAGATAACACATTATTCTTAGTGCTATGACAATATTCTCTGTTGGCATCTTTTTGCTGTCTACGCTTCTTACAACAGACTTGGCAAACATTTCTTGAATATCTAATGTTTGCTCACTCATTCTGAGTACACATTCTGAGTACAATGTTAAAAATTTAGTTGGGTGAGATCTGCAGTTCCCATTTCTATAGCATATCTTGCTAAGTCTTCTTGCAGAGCCCTACATTATGAATTTCAGATTAATTTTATCCTCTGGCTGCACACCTTTAATGGAAATCCCTGTACAAATACCTCAAGCAAAATGCTGTATTTACAGTACTTTTCAGGCACATTTATCTAAATTGACAACAATCAAAAGAAAGCTATTGAAATTTATGCATTTGTCAGTGAAGCACTAAAACATCTTTTAAAAAAATAAGAGAAAAGAAGAGTCAAATGTGCATATTGTATTTCTGTCATACAGCTCCTGTTGCAGTGAATGCAGCCAATTAGATTTGCTGCTTACCTAAAGCAGGATTGACTTGTCTGTCTGAAACACCACAACAAACCACCTACTTTTCCACTTATCTTTTAAGCATTTCCCCGGTGTGCAATATCCAAGTACAATAGAACTAATATCACATTCAAAGCAAAAGCTGTTTTGACCTTTCTAGTGCCTCTGGGTTCTTTGCCCCTCTCTACAAAGACAGCTTTACATCAGAGAAATACAGGCTGTCTGGGCAGCTGCTTACACATTCCGTGGACACGTCACTGGCTCACAGACTTTCTTTAGATAGATGGTGATAATCCTTTTCTTCAAAGAAAAAGAAAGCAGTCCAAGAAACTGTCACCCTGTCATCTGCCCTGCAATAACACAATTAATGTGCAGGGCACAACCATTAAAGATTGGGGTCCACGTGAATACCTGGTGTAAACAGAAATGAGATATACTTGATAAATTACAGCCAAAGACGGCTTCCAGCCCTTTTTTCATAAAAGCTGACAAATTTTTCAGGTTATCTGTTTGACGGGAAAAGAATATCTGCCATCTGCTAACATGCTACTTACATCAATCTGGTGGTCAGACATAATGGCAAAGAAGGGGAAGAGGCAAACTGCTGTGCCTGAGGGCACTTGCTTAATAAGGCACAAAAAGGACATAGCAACCAGGACAGAAGCTATCCAAGACTAACTCTCTTTCCACATGGAGAAATGGGCCCAAATCTTCACTGTGATAGCAGACTACTGCAGAAGGAGAGAGATCACTGATGGGTGACAGGAAAACAGTGAGAAGACTGGCAGTGTCAATAGAATCACAGCGTTTTTTGACTTTAGAGACATGTAAAACAATACAGTCACCCTGGGGTCTACATGGTCCCTGTGAAACAAAGAGCAAAAGAAGATGGGCATCACCACCCCCTCTATTACTGTACAAACTAGGTCTATGTTCCTACAAAGGAAAGGGTGTGTATTTGAAAAAGGAACAGGGATTCTTCAGAGATAGAACAAAATATTGGAATATTCTGAGCAGACACCACGTACGTGTTCTCCAAGAAAATCCAGTTTCCTCAGATATATCAGCAATGAGATAATACACTGAGAACAGCTCCCTTTGGCAGATTAAAATTAATCAGTTAAATTAATTAGTTAAATAATTAAAGGGGAAAAGCTGAGGAAAATGTATACTTAATAGTAATTGTCCAGCAGTAGATGATAAGGTAGCCAACATTTTAATTTTATACTAGGGAAAGATTGCACACCTTTCAGCTCAAGGAGATATAAAGTGCGGCAGGAGTCCATCTGCAGAGCAATAAAATCATGTATTGCATGAATAACTTTGGCTGAAAGGATTTTCTTCTATATTCCTAACATTCAGATGGAGAAGGAATTGGCACCTGTCAGTTTTCAGAGGCAGCTAAAAGGCTACTCTGGTAATGCTGGATTCTAAAAACAGGACACAGAAACTATTTGTGAGTGACTACAGTAAAAGGGAAATAGTAAATATCTGATATGGTCCTGTCTTTCTTCTGTCCTCCAAATAAGTGTTCACTGAACCTAGTTTGTCTTGGTATGCCCTGAAACATCTCCAAGGGAACCTGTTTTGAACAAGGAAGCTATCCTATAAAAGTAAAACATTTCAGTTACAATTGCCATAAAGAATCTGGAAGACAGGCGAAAACCAAGTTGAAAAAGAAATAAGTATGTCACTATATGCAAGTAGCCTTACTAGGTAAAGAGAAATAAAAGCAGTGATTGGGGCAATTTTGCTTTTGTAAGGCACTGAAAAACTCCACTGGTTACAAAAAATACAAGATAGTCTCACAGATTCTACCATTTATGAATGAGGAAACTGGCTTGAGTATTTCCTCTTGACATTGTAATACTGCTAATAAATAATATACTAACAGACCTGATTTCATAACACTAAATAAAATTACAAAGATTCAACATTCAGAAAGCTCATTTATAGAAATCAACAGATTCAGTTCTCTGTCCATTTTCTGTTCAGGAACAGTTGTTCCCTAGCTCATGTTAAGTTTGTATTCCCCAAGTCAAGAAACAGTAGAGAAAAGCTACAGGTCTTCTTCACACAAATCAACAAGATCTGAGCTCTGTCCTGCTATTCCCAAGTACGTAAATTAAACAACAACTACAGGATCTACAGATTCTCTTCGCAAGTCTGATGCCCACACAATTTCTGAATTTCTGCCACTCTCATGTAACATATGAAAATTACAGAAGAGCAGCTTGAAGAACAGAAGTACAAAGTAGGTGCTAAGCATTTCTATTTATGGAATATATCAAGATGTTTTCCACCTTAAACCAGGATTAGCATTCAGGGCAAAGAAAGTGAGGTAGACTTGGAAATTTGACCTGCTTTTTCTCCAGCTTTCTAAATGACTGGAAGACTCTGCTGGGGAGCCTGAGACCACGGCCATATGGACAGTAATGACAGGCTGTTCAGTGTCATCCTCCTGCAGTATTCTGAAACACATGCAGTTTTTTATAACAAATTATTATCTGATCATGATCAGTTAGATAATATACATGCCTCATAAGTGACAGAAAAATCAGTATCTTTTATATATTAGTTTGCTTCTCTTTTGAATATTGCAAGGTTCAATATCTAAGTATAACTCTGTGGCTACTATTCTTTTCTGACAGGGAAATATGAAAGGGTTTATTTTCCTCCATATGGATGCAGATTTCAAAGGCAGTGAATTTTAATGCTTTTCTTTGCCAGAAAATTGTTGTGATATGAATATGTTTTAAGAAAAATCACCATGCTGGCAAGTGATTAAGAAGGAAAACATCATGTATTGGCAGCAAACAAATGAAAAAAAAAATATATATAGATGGATAGAAAAGCAGCTTAAAGAAGAATTCTAATACAGTTCTAAATTAAATAATTTTAAAAAGGAGATGCTTAGGGGGGAAAACGAGTGAAATACAATCTTTCTGGCCTCTTGCCTCCACCCATAATTCAATTTACTGCCTTGAAGTTACTCCTGACTTACTGAGGTACAAACAAGAGTAGCATGAATCTCTGAGCATGTGCCTCAGGGAGAACTCAGTGGCTGAGATAGCATGAACAAGAGCTGCTGCAGTCCTCTATGTACCCTCTGCATCTCAGCACTGCCTAAAGCATTTGTGAACACATCATAACTTATGGGTTAGGGTGGCTCACGGCTGCAATCCATTGCCAGAACTTCAGAAGGGAACCAGAGTGTATTTCAGCCAAAATGTCCCTCTGGGCAACATGCAAAGGTGAGAAGACCACAGTGACATAACACAAGAGTCCCCACAGCACTCTGAAGAAAAAAAAAAAATTAAAAAAAAGGAAAGTGAGAGAAGTCATGTCAGTAGAAGCTTGGGGGTTGAGTTAGAACAAGAAGGTGACTTGTAGGTCCTAATGATGAAATCTGGCTTGTAGTCTTGCTTTAGACCACCTGCCATGCTAGACAAGTTCACATCACCAGCAGAACCTGAGTTGCAATAAACCTGTTTTCCCAGAAACTGTACCACTGACCCTCCAGGTCCTACTGGGTCTTTAGAGACACTGGGAGCTGCAAGAACCAATTTAAGATCCTGAGGTGCACTGTTTGCAGTGCACAGTGTGGACACACAAGTACAAGACAGACAGACCTCGCTTTGAAGTTGGCCCTGCTTTGATCTTTGATTACCTATAACAATAGTCAGACCAGATGATGTCACTTCCAACACAAATTATTCTATGACTTTATCAGCTGTATTTTTCTGGGAGGCTTTATTGTCTCCTCACACTCACTCTAGATGCTTGTATGCTTCTAATGTCTTTTATCACTTCATCTTCACAATCCCATTCTTCATTTTCCTATAAAAACAGCAATAGCTGTGGCCACCCCATCTCACTGGCTCCTCTTGCTCTTCCAGCCTTTCTCATTGACCTCACAGCCACTGCCACACCGTGTCTGATAGAGCAATCTCTGGCAGGACACACTTACACTATGTCAAACAGGAAAGGTTTTGGACCAAAGAGCTGATAAACAAAATGTTTTCTGAGTCATAAACACTTCCTTCCATTTGTCTCCCTGATAGAATGTAAAACAGCCAATCTGAATCATATTTCTTCTAAACCCTTTTTACAAGGAACAGTTTAAATGGGACAAAGCACTCCGTTTTGAAGGGAGTTTTTTGTGAAAGTTTGTGATAATTTTTAGAGTGTTGGAACTCTTTTCAAAGACAGCTTTTTGCAAAGATGCACCAGTTTCTACAATTTGTTGTGTCACTTGTTCAAAGTAGTGACCATGATTAGAAGTGATCTGAGAGGCAGGAGATCCAATTTGAAGTCTCTGCTCTGTCAGACCATACTGCAAAGGTCAGCCTCAAAAGCTGAGGTGCCAGTCCAGCTGCCACACAGCAAAATTCATCCTGGAGTCCATTTATGAACAAAACTAGACATTTTCCTCTTCAAACCTGTGGGTTTTGTATGTGCACACACATTTGGGACTGCATGTGTACACTCAAAATCGTAATTGTGAAGGACACAAGTCAGATCTGTTACACAACCAGCAGTTTCACTCTACTTTGAAATTATACCTCTCAGCCACACCATCACTCAGTATATATCCCAACTGGAATGTTAATAACCATGGAGCTTGGTCTAGCTTATAATCAGTGGAGCACAATCAAATTTAGCCTGGTTGCAAAAATTAGAGAGGGGCACTTATAGAGTGCTTTCCCAGGAATCTGCATCTGTAACTACCAAACTTGAGCTTCCTTGTTATCATCTTCCAGATACAATTATTCTAGAAAATGCTATCAAAATACTAGTCAATATTTTGATATTGACTAATAATAATTCTCAGAGGCTGAGAATGAAGCAAGATTGAAGTAAGCTGAAGACATAAAGTAAAGGACTTTTTTTAACAGCTGGAAATTCATTTTTTAAAGCATATGTCTGTGGGTGACTAGCAGAAGCTCTTATGGAATGACCACTGACTCTCCTGTGAAAGAGCTGTAGCAGTTTGGAGCTCCTTAGCAGGTTCAGCAGGACACCAAATGGGTATTCCTGGCTTAAAGGCTCAGACCTCAAAATGAAAAACCTCCTGAGAGGCTTTCCCAGGACTGCATTTCCACAGCTCACTCACAACCCTCTGCACTGACAGAAATCCCTGCAGATATATATGAAATATTCAGTCACGCACTGCAAAAAACATCCAGCTCAGAAAGAACATTTCCATCTTCCTTTTACCACAAGTGACCCCAAAAATAACCTAGAGGGAAAATATCCTTTCATTTTCAGTTGATTAGCTGATTTTATTGTGGCATTCAACTATTTGTTCCCTGTTGACTGAATATTTCCCTGAAGAGATGTTGGATTAAGCACTGACTTCCCTAATTCAAGAAACATGGAGTAGGTAGAGGTGGTAAACTGGAATTTCCATTCTACAGGAATAGTTCTTATTAGGAAAAGTTGGTTTTTTTTTTTTTTAATACTAATGATGTAAACATACAATTTCATACCAAACAGAAATACATTAACAATCTTCATCACTGCTCAGGGAGACAAGGGGAATTGTAAGAGCCCAGGCAAGCAAGGGACCAGAAAGCAAATCTGCCAGATTGGGATTTGCCTGCTTATCTCTGGACTGCAGAAAGCATAAAACCTCCAGGATACTGAAAACCTACAGCTGCTCGTGGAAGCCCCAAGCAGGCTGCTTACCTTCCAGGCTGCCACTGGACAAGAACCCGCTTAGGTAAACCTGCTTCTTACCTGTGCTCAGCCAAAAGTGTCAACAGCATTCACACAATTCAGTTTCGCCAGGTCACCATTTTCTAATCTGGATGGAAAATTCTTAATCACGGTTTCTTACCTGCTTGTAATTGTTAGTCTGCAGCTCATGGAGTAGCAATGTCACCATTAGATCATTTATAATTTTTTTTTGCAAAGAACCACTCCCTTTTCTTACTAGCATGTAATTCCTAAGAATCAGTTTCATTATCTCAGGTCAGATACATATAAGGGGAAGTGTGAACTGCCCTAAACTTGACTTTTAAATTACTTTTTAGTCAATTTTCTTTCCAATATTCTAGCAATGAGCTTACTTAAATTGAGTAGCTTATTACACTGCCCAGGACAGAAATAACATTAAGATGATATAAAGGTGAAATATAAAATGATAATCCACCCTAAGTAAGCTGCTGCTATTCATTTAAAGTAGGTGTTGTTTTACTTTTTTAATTAATTCAAAAAATATTACTTTTACAGCACTAAGTTTTCACTGCAAGTCAAAATGGTGGTATGCTAGAACAGGAATGTGTTAACTAATCAGAGCTAAGGCTAAAATCTACCATCCTCACAGGCAAAACAGCTTGCACACCCAAGAAGCAATGTCACCCTGTGGAAACAAGCATACCAATTTGGGCTGAAACTGGTTTTTAAACTACATATGGGAAATAGCATGTGAAAAATACTTAAATAACCAGGAGGGCCACAGGATTAGAAGAAATTATTTCAAGAATATTTTAATAGGTCTATTTCACTCACCCACAAAACATATTTCTATTTCTGACTCAAATAACAGTGGTAATTTCATGGCACTTTGGAAACAAAAAAGTTACAGTACAGTTTTCACTTTCCCAGAAACAAATATTAATGTTGGTACCAGAAAGTCATGGGCTCAGAAAGGACTGTTGCTTGGGTGATGCCATTTTTAAAACACTTCATTCACTTTTACATTGCAGAGCTGCAATTGAAACTTTTATTCCCAGTTTCATTTTTCACAGACAAGAACAAATACCTTCCTGGAAAACGAATGGACACTCGTCACAGTGTGTATTTTAAAATGTTAAATCAAGAAAGATCTAGGCCGTTTGGCCATGACACAAGTCAGGTGTGAACTTCGAGCTGTTTGTCTCCAGGTGGGTGGAGTCCCGGAGACAAGTCATTGAGATCCAACTATGGAAGTTGCTTTTCTCCAGTGGATTCACAGGCCTCCAAGTTGTTCTAATGCTGACTTTTTAAAAAATGCATTAAAAACCAGGTGTTTCACAATGGCCGAAAGGTGCTGTTTGCTCGCTAATCACCTGTTTGAATGCCTGATGCAGAGCCATCTATCCCTGCATCCATCCCTTTGAACACCACTACTTAAGTGGTGGCCCATGTGGATCAATAGAAACCCCTGTTCTTAGCCACCTGTCAGGAGGGTAAAAGAACAACAGTGGGTGAGAACTCTCCATGTAAAAATAAATAGCTTATTCTATGTAATACAAGCATCTAAGTACTGTTTAACCCACTGAGCAGGAGAGGAAAAGATGGCTGGGAGGTATAACTTCTGCATTAAGTTTTATTATTGCAGCTTTTGTCTTTCTATCTAGAAACAACTATTTGGCATATTTATTCTTCCCCAGTTCTTTACTCTCAACACCCAATGGAACATTTATCTCCATTTCTAATAGCCAAATCAGCTACACATTATTATCTCTAGATTACAGGTCTGAACTCTGTTTTAGTTGCAACACTTGAATGGAAGGGATGGTGGCAAAAAATGAAGTAGTGCTATTTCTATGTGAATGATACTACTTGATTAGCTAACTGGCAGCATTCATTGACCATTTATTTGGCAGTGAAGACTTCCAGTCCTAATTCAGCACTATAGTCTGACAAGTGTATGATTGATAGTGCCTCACAAAGAGTTGTTTTGAGCTTTGTTGCAGACAAGGAATTGTGCAACAAGTTGTCTGCTGATTCTAGAGACTACAAAAGTTGAAAGAGGAAAGCAAACATGGTTGTCAGCACAAAGGCCATTTTAAGTTTCCTGCTTTTCAACCCCCCCTCCAGCATTTTATCCCTGTGACTTTGTTCTTTAAGCTTTGACATTCTGGCCTCAGTATGGCAAAGGACTTGTAATTCAGTATGCATTAAACAGTAACATGTTCTCACCCACAGTTTTATCTTCTTCATTATCACTTTCATTTTCATAGTTATTTCCTCAATATATGATTATATTCCAATGGAAATAAAAGTTTAAGTATTTTATTTTATAGGAGCAGCTAAAGACTTTGGGTGGGTCTAGTTTGGAGGAGGCTGAGGAGCCACCTCATTGTTCTCTGCAGCTTCCCGAGGAGAGCATGTGAAGAGGAAGGCGCTGAGCTCTTCTCTCTGGCATGCTGGAGATACATGGGAATGGATGGAAGTTGTGTCAGGGGAGATTCAGACTGGACATCAGGAAGCATTTCCTTACAGAGAGGGTGGTCAGACACTGGAGCAGGCTTCCTTGAGAGGCTGTCAATGCCCCAAGCCCGGTAGTGTTAGACAATCATTTGGACAGAGCCTGAACAAGACGCTTTGATGTTGAGTCAGCCCTGAAGTGCTCCAGCAACTGGAGTGGGGGATCACTGTAGGTCCCTTCCAATTGCAAAGGTCTATCCTGTTCTCATTTACCTGTAGTTGGGGTGGACAGTAATTAGGAGCTCTGCTTTGAAAGCCAGAGAGATTTAACCCTTTATGCATTTTTCACATATCATAAAATAAACTAACCTTACATGGGACTGTAAAAAGTCATATACACAGCCAAAGATGAATCCTGGAGAGCTTTTTACAGTACAGGCCAGAAAATACTTTGAAGTATAAAATTTAAAATAATAACTTTCTGTCATATAAAAAAATAAGTGGATTGTCAGAAAGCAAGATATTGCAAACCCCCTCAATTTGGCAGAATTGAAGAGTAACTGTTAATTTCACCTTATAGTTTCACACTACCAATGCATATTTGTGCTTATTTATGTTTCGAGATACATAGATGAGGTAAATACAGCCAATAAATAATAGCAAAAATCTACTAATAGATTTTTCAAAGTTCACTTAGCTCATAAATTTCAGATATTTCATAATAACTGTAGTCTTCATGCCCCAGATAATATATTCAGAACAAGGACAAATAAAATAAAATGTTCTGAACCTGAATATTTTATCAGATGTCCCAAAAATAACCATAAGAGCAGCACCTCTTGCATCTGTCATCTGTTGATCTAGTATAAAAAAAAAATGTCCATTTTTCCTCTGACATTTTGAAATTATACTAATGAGATAATCTATCAACAGGAAACTGATTTAAAAGAATTATTTTATCGAGGTGCCAAATCCCCTTCAACTCATGTTCATTGTGCAGATCGCTGCCAACAAGACCACATCTGTTTTTCTGAAGCATTATTTACTCTTTGGAAAATAACTTATTAAAAGAAAACAATCCTTTCCCTGGAGGTAGGTGATAGAGTAGGGGAAACACGTTAAAAACCAAACTTTGCATGGGAAAAAAGACCCGGTCCAAAAAGGGCCCTTTTTGTGGAGAATAGGTTGCTCATCTTTCCCCTTAAGACTTGTTCAGTATGGGAACAAAATGTGCTCTGTAAGATGTGCTGAAAGAACCAGGTTTAACGAATATCCAAACCCAGACCAAGATAGTTACCATTAGCCTTAGACTGGGAATTAACACCTCTACTTACCCTTCTCTGGATTCCCTAGAGCAAATACTGAGAAAACTGAGACTTACACTAGTCCTGCAAACTGAGCTAGGCAAAAAATACTGAGCATATTTTAAAGCAAACTCTGCAAATGGATTGATTTGTATATGCAAATATCTCTAACTCAGCACCTGAAGCTATAGCAGGATACATCCAGTTCCAACAGCCAGCATCTATTCCCTTGTAGAAATTCACTCTATGCATAATATGCAAGATGGCAAACAGTAACAGTGAAAGTCAGTGGCTTATGGAGTAATTCATGTTGTAGCAACTTTCTTTTGCCCTCACACATGCCATAAAGCACCTCTGCATAATGAATGGGCAGAAAAAACTGTAAGTGCACAAATAACCTGGGGGGTCATAACTACTGTAATAGCAAACAATATTTTTCTTGATGTCCTAGTTTAGGGCAAAATTTGGGAGACCTTTGGAAGGAGCCCCCAGAAAGCAACCCCCCCACGGCCCCTCCCCCACCTGGTTTGGGAAGGATTTCCTCATAGAGAAATGGAAAAAAAAACTGTTTATTTAACAAGCAAAAACACTCCCCAATACAAAAAAAAACCAACACCAGATGACAAAACCCTTTCACCGTTCTGAAGAGATGACAAATTCAGAAAGTCTCTCCTGGGAGTGGTTGCCCAGCTATCAGTCTCCGGTGCTGGGGATGGCTGCTGCAGGTCACAAAATGCAGACTCTCGGTGTTTCTTGATGTTTCCCAGGTCCAGGTCCAGAGCAGGTTCAGATGGTATTCAGGAAAGGGAAAGGGAAGGGAAAAAGAAACAGTCCAGGGTAAAAATTGGACTGCCTAGCTAAACTAACTAATAAGCAAAAGCAAAAGCAAAAGCAAGCCAGCAAGCAAGCCAAGCCAGCCAAGCCTCTCCTAGACACAGACCATGGGGGGAGGTGAGCGGCTGATAACAGGACAAAACAATCCTTCACTTTCAGAGTCAGTCCTGAAGGCACAGAACATAATATCAGGCATGAACAGAACACACGATTTGGGATACAAGCACCATACCGTCACCCTAGGACACTTGATTAGGCCATGGTTTTTACTTTTTGACTAAACTGCTTCTTCTCCATCTGTTTTTAATGATTCTCACAGGTGACTGGTTTACTGATACCTTCTGCATTTTGTAATAGTTGTTCTTTTTAAAATGTTTTATCTCAATTATTTTTTTAAGTAGGTGATAGTAGTTATCCACAGAAAAAGAAGACAATAATTTCCATCAGGCATCCTAGCAATGGTTTCATAACAAAAAGTAAAAAAACAGGCTATAGGCGACGTTTGACATCAGTATTAACTTAGGTACAAAAGAAACTTCCAACATGCTTATAATTGGTGATGCACTGAGACCCAGGTAAGCAACGGGCAGGGCTCAGAGTTTTTTTGTTTATAATCATCTGCTAAGTAAGTCCACGAAGCAATAGGGAGATGCAGTCTAATGAACACATATGTTTTGTGACTCCTTGTGAGACCAGTTGGTTTGTGAGCACTCATTGTCAATGGCAGGCAATGTGTATCCCAGATCAGCATACACATGGGGCAGTCACACCTGAGTCTTTCCAGACCTGGGAGATTCAGGGAAAAGAAACTTTCAAAATTGGAAGGAAAAACTTACCTCATTTGATTACATCAGCTGGCTAAACAGTGAAGTTCCTTGCTATCAGAATGTGCTTTGTGCCAGTGAGGAGGAGGTACCATCTCTTGTGACACAAAACCTGTCAGCTTGCCTGCACTGGGAGTAGGAGCTGCAGGGTCACTGGCCCTGCTGTGGATACAGGGGACTCATGCAGTTGGTACAAGGACCATGCTTTACTACTTTGGAGGAACAAAAGAACATCACACACAGAAAACCACAAAACTCACAAACCCATATCAAATCTTTTTCTTCTGCTTAAAAGTTTCAGGAAATCTTTGGTAAAAGATTAGGGGGAAAAGTGACCAGTTTATATGCAGAATTCAAACAAAAGAAGACATTTACATTGAACCTATGGAAGGTTTCAGCTGAACCATACAGCAACAGCTACTGAAACTCCCCCCTATCCAAACAACACTGGATCCAGGGAAAGTTCTGAAAAGTGGTCAGCTTGCCACTCACCAGAGAAAAACAAGCAATGATTCTGTGTAGCTTTGAGAGCCTACAGTACACTAAATACAGAAAATAACAGGCTACATCCTGGAAGTTTGGAGATGAAAAGGAATAAATTTGGTTATTTGTCACCTTGACAGAACAACATTTCTATTCCTCATATATTTTGCAGTATTTTATCTAGTCTTTTTTTTTAAATCCTGAAGATTGGTACTTCCATGCCTTTCAAAGGTTCCCTCAGCATATTTCATTGCAGATGCCAGGTGATGTTCAGCTTAAGTGTACACTTCTTCACCTCAGCCATTTTCTGCTACAGCTCACGGCAAAAAAAAACGTTTATTCCAGCTCTGTGCCACTAACACTGGGGATGTGTTCAAAAGCACTCAGCAAGACTGCCAGAGCAAAACAACCTTCTACTCTAGCTAAACCCCACATGTCATTGATATAAATGGAGGCAGTTCAAAATCAACAACCTTTCCAGACAGGCAAAGTCTTATAAACCCATATAATTAGAGCCAGTAGTCACTTGATCCTATTGCATTTTGCTGAAATAGGGGTTTTGTGGCAGTGCTTTATGCTCTCAGTTTCACTTTCATCCTCTTGCCTCTCACTAGACAGGTACAGAAAGAGCTGGCCTTGTGTAGTCTTCACAGTCGAGCTGTTTCTCAGTACTATGTGCCACCTTGTTACATATATGAGGCCTCACAGAGCCTCAGTGCTGAAGGCCAGGAAGTAGATAAAGTCAGTATGTAAGATTGCTGCTGTATCAGTATTGATTTTCTCTGATACATTTCTGTTTGGAATTCAAGCCAAGAGAGGAGCACTGATATATGCTTTTCTTATAGTTCTGCTAAATTGCTGCCATGCATTACACCACGAAACATGCTGAACTCTCAGGTGCAGCTGCATTTAAAGATTGCAGAAAATTTGTCCACTAATAAGAATCTTGCCATGGCCTGGTGTCCTCTGCAGAGGTGAGGAATCTGTCTGACATTTTTCACTTTAAAAGCTCACCACTATTTATTCTTTACTTTTCCACAAGAGCTGGGTTTTTTTAACCTCTTGCCAAGTACACAGGCAAGTACTTTGCACATCCAAGCGACAGTCAAGAACTAGATCCCACTGCTTACTCGTTTTATACATCACTTGGATTATTTACTTAGCCTGACAGAACAGCCTTTCTAGCTCCCAAGTGAAGGTAGCAGGAGAGGATTCTGCTAATGAAGGCTTTAATCCAGTCCTGAAACAAAGCAGAACATACCAAGGAAGCACTGCCTGCTGGTAGTAGTGAACTATGGTGCAGAAACTCCTGAATTAGTGTGACACGAGCCAAGGAGGTCATTCAAGCCGAGTGCAGCAGCATCAGCTCAGAATGAGCGCATGAGTGCAACAGGACAGCCCCAAATCCTTTCTAGCTCCCCACTTCTCCACTTGCACTAGGCAAATACAAGAGTCAGGGAGTTCCAGGGGTGAGCCTTGGCCAGACTGAGGCAAGGTGGTGCTGCAGCATCAGTGCAGACTGTTGTGGTTAGAGAGGGGACACCTCCTCCAGCTTCCCTTCTGCACAGCACCAGCAGACACCATTGGACCAGCAGACACTTTAACTCATGGCCAGGGCAGCTGCTGCAGTTTCAGGTTTGCAAAGCAAAACCAAGCTAGTTTCTGCTATCCCACACTAATCAAATGAAGATGACCACTACATATGCATTTGCCTAGAGTTCAAAGCTGGAGTAAAAGATGCAACTATAATTTTCTAGATGGAAAGCTGTGACTCTCTATTATCTTAATATGCCTGACACATGTTTCACTTCTCTGGCCCCGAAGGGACACAGAAATTGCATACAAGAACACCAAAAAAAGCCAAGCAAATCTATGTCATGATGACTTGAAGTTGCCCGTTGCCTAAAGCAATCTGACATAATTAGCCATCTTACAAGTAAAACCTTTATGTTTTATTCTTTTATCAATTTAAAATAAAAACTGTATGTTAGCATGGGTAGCTTGTCATTTTAATACACTTTGATGTTTGCAAGCTTTGAAATACCATGCTCAAATTTGTATGCAAATTTGTGTTTCCAATTACATACTCATTAGTTCTTCTCCAACTTCTTCCTAATATTCACAAAATGTTTATAGCTGCTTCTGTTATTTTCCTGAATTGCTTTAGAATGAAACCTGGTACATAAAAGACAAATGAAGAAATCCATTGACACTCAGGAACTTTCTTAAACATCACATTTAATTTCTAAGGATGTCACAATTTGTCACTTCAAAAAAGTTCCAAGTGTCCATGCAGACCCTATTTGATAGCACATTAAAAATTTCAGGCAAATAGTTTGTGCCTATAGCACTGTCAGCCTCCAGAAATGCCCACCTCCCTTACCTACTCTCTGAAAACCCAGTTGCCTTTATCACTGTCTTTAATGAATGTTTTGGTGCATATGAAATATTATTTCATATCCTTAAAAGGAGTTAAATTACGATAACTGTCTAGATTTCAGTGGAACAAACCAAATTTACAGCAATTATGAATGTGATTCATTTTTTCTGTCGTTATCCACCTCCATTAAAAACATGGGCAACATTTTAAACTCAACTGAAGTAAAAGCCACACTTAAAAATAAATGCACAAACCGGACTGCCAGGAAGTTCAACTTTTGGATGAAACCTGAAGTTCATTACTGCACAAAATGCACAACATGTTGTTGCATCGCTCTGGGGAATGGTCCCCCCCCCTCCCCCAAGAGACCCCTGTAGCTGTAACCATGTTAATTTAACCCTTCCTTCCTTTCTGGACCCAATTGGCTGGGAGCCAATTGTCCTTTCCTGAGCAGGAGGGTAGAAAAGGCCATGCTCTTCCATTGTTCGCTCTTTCCCTCTTCCTCCCCTGGAAACCTCCAGGAATAAACAATCTTGGACCACATCGGGGGTTAGAGCCTCTTTTGGAATCTTTTGCCTTAACCCTGAAATATTTCCCCCAAATCTCTCTCAGATCTGGGCTAGCCTAATAACTCCAGGGGGCTGCGGGGGAAAGTATTTCAACATGTAGTATGAGAGGAAAGAAGAACTGGAAGAGAGTATTAGGTCATCCGGTAGCTGTCACCGCTCTGCCCAGGAGTGATGGCATGGAAATGCTCCCAGACAGATGCTAGCCTAACCTCTTCACACAGATATTCCTTCTTGGAGACTTTACAATTCCCCCAAGCTATCTGTCACTAACAGATTTTTCCTAATCTCTATTTACAAACATTACTGCTCTACATGATATGTCAGAGCCTGAAAGTGCTAAACGTAACAGAGGAAATCCCCAACTGATAATGTGGCACTTTCCTGATTAAGAGGAAAAAATTTGGAAAGCAGCCACTATAAATAATGAACAATTAATGCCGAAACTGTGCTGTACCTGTGTATGCAGGAGAAACTTGGCAATACAAGCCCAAGAGGCACCACTTTTCCTGGTTCTGCATTCAAAGTGAATATGGGGCTCCATAAAATGCCAACTTTCTCAGCCTTTCTTCCCCTCTCTACATTTTGGATAAAACTTGCATTAACACAACAAAGAAACTACAAAGAAACAACAAAGATCGAGGCCAACTCCATCAAAATAAAAGCTGGCAAATTTTCATATCTACTACACATTTTTGATGTCACACAAGCAAACATAACAAAGGTCCATATGTCACTATTCATGTTTGCAGGCTTGAGCACAAAACAAGCTTCTTAGTATTAATAAACCTACAACAATATATTATGGGAGTTTTAATGACTTGAATGCAGATCTTCTTAATTAAACTTTTTTTTTAAATTAAGAAGCAAATCTGTGCATGAACCAGATCAATTTATTCAAGCATGCCAGTAGCCTACAAGTTAGGTATTATAGAAACACCAGCAATGCAGCTCTGCATCTTGCTCCAACGGGGCTTGATCTCTTCTTACAGGCACACCACAGTAATCCCAGTTCAGCGAGTTGGAGTAACTCAGACAATATTTGTAGCATTCTCTCACACTTTGACATTTGAAATGTAACAGGCTCAGGAGAAATCTAAGAGTTAATTTTGCAGTATTTAAAAATAAGATACTGGAATTTTTTCCTTTGCTTTACAGCAACATCTTAAGTAACTACCTAGAAGAGCGGGGACACAGTGACAGTCTATATGACTACTTTCTCAAGTCATAACCAGAAATATTTAGCAGTAGTAACTCTAAAAAGGAAGCTATAAAACTATTTTGAAGACTTTCTGGATTTTTCTTCAGCTTTAGGGTTGTTTCATCCCTGCTCCATATTGCTTTAGGGCTGGGAGAAGAGGCAGCTTACTGGACTATATCTCAATACCTGGAGTCGGCCCTCAAGGGAGCAGTCTGCAAAGGCAGAGGAAGCATGCTCTGAATTCACTGTAAATACAGACAAATGCCTGCACAGCAAAACCACTACGGGTTCAAAGATGCCCACTTCTCCTAGTCTGGAGCATAGGCTAGGAGATGGCCCTCCCACAGTCTGTGCCACAGGACTCTTTCATTTATTTCAGCCAGAATTTTACACCAACTAAAGCTCATTCTTAAAACAGGAAATATATATAACTTGTCTTACTAAAGATGTTTTGGTATTTGAAGGCACAATCAAAATAATTTTGAAGACTGAATAATATCCATGCCAGCCTTCTACCAGAGTTATAAAGCCACTTATTTTATTAGAAGACATATTCTTGCTACTAATAACAGTCTGGTCATTATATTGGATAAAAAAAAATATAAGCCAAATAATCACGCAGATTACAGTTTGTGCCAACAGCATTTTATATTGCAACTTTCTCAAAATTTGGCCTTGGAAATGGAAAGGTCATTTAACAAGCAGGCAGAGCATTCTGGAGTTTGGAGTGCTTCCACACATCCTGGGCAACTACAAGCAAGCAATTTTGGACAATGTCCTCCAAGGCTGTCTGCACCTCAGGACTTGAAGTCCTGCTTTTGAAGTCAAGTTCTCATCTACAACTTCATGTACCAAATCATATTCAAGCTAAATGAAAGGAGAGCTCAGTATCAAAGAAATGTTTTAAGCTATTTAACAGATCATCTAATAGAGATGATTGGTAAATAGCTTAAAAAATAATTTCAGAGAAAAGAAGGAATTTTTATATGTGTTTGACTATACTAACACAGGATACACAGACACCCAAAGGGCAGAGAGGTGGCAAATATTATTTAAAGTCAGAAGAAAGAGAAGACCCTTTAATAAATTTTCATTAAAAAAAAGAAAGACTTATGGACCAATGTCACAACAAAGAATTGGTGTGCTTCTGTAATAATGATGATGCTAATTGTTCAACTGTACAGAAAGCAACAAATACTAAATTTTAATTCAAATTTACTGGTCATCCTTAGTGATTTTCATAAATTTGCAAATCTTAGAATTGTGTACAGGAGCAATAGCACACTTTTTCATAAGAAGACAATTTACAAATAACTCATTTTTAGGATAAATGGAGTATGTTAGATGTCTACCATCTCAGGGGGCAAATCTGACAGGCTCTTAAGTGCTTTAAGTACATCCCATGAATGATGAATAACCTCTCCACAGTTATCAAGGAAGTGGGAGCAATACACCTCAAGAAATTAGGTTAGAGTTCTCTTGGTTAGTAGCACAATTATGAGAGCAACAGGACTACTCACAGGGAACAGCCGCTCCTGTCAGGGTATGCCCCCCTGTGATCACCAAGAATTTCATCAGGGATCCTTTTGGAGAAGCAGCAGCTGAGTGGGTTAATTGAGAAAAACGGGGCTCTAAACTATCTGCTCCGACTTCATTGTGATTACAAAAGCACGAGTTTTATGGGTTGGTGCTTACAGAGAGGATTTTTCTGATTGTATCCAAGTAACAGGCTTGAAGAGACAATCCCACCTCTCACAGCCTCTCCTCATCTGATCAGTGCTCCAATCTCATAATCATCTTTGTACTCATTTGATGGGTTCTTTCCAGGACAGCCATGAGTCTCTTGTATTGGGGAGCTCAGTAGGACGCAGTACTGCAGATCAGAGCTCACCAAGGCTGAGGAGAGGGGAAGGATTCCCTTCCTCATCCTGGTGGCTGCTGTCATCCCAGTGCAGCCTAGGAGGCTGTTTGGCCTCTTTGCTGCAAGGGCCCATTGCTTGCTCACAGTCAGCATGGTGCCCATCACGACCAACAGGTCCTTTTCTGCACACCCATTTCCCAGATCTTTTGCCTTTGCTGAACTTCAGAAGGCTTGTCAGGTAAAACTGCATCCCATTCTACTCAAATAGGTAACTGAGGAGCAAAACACCAAGGTCACACTTGGGGTGGAGACGGCACACCAGAATTCACTGGCATCTCTTAGGTCAGAAAGAAACAGAGGAAATAAATTACCACTTCAAAGCAGCAGCCACCTGGGATTAGAACTGTGGATGCCAACAGGGCATCTATCTTTCTGATACGTCTTGAGTTCACATAATCCAGCAGTGTCTGATTTTCTTATCTTGGAGTTATTTGCTAGCTTCATGAATATTCTGCTAAATGAAGCGAGTTCATCTATTCACTTCTGATTAATACAGAGAAAATCCAGTGTCTTTTTCCTGCAGTATTATCCAACATGTATGTGGTTCAGATGACATGACTTCCGTGTCGTGGTTTGACATGGAGGTGAATTTTTTCAGGAAGTTGGGTCAAACCAATCAGTGGTCAGGTTTGGATATTGGCACCTGGAGTGACCACTGAAGGCATGGGCACGCCTCTGAGAACACAGGGGGTTAAAAGCAGGAACTCCCAGGGGAACTGTCTCTTTGGTTCTGGTCAGAGTGCAGTGCAGGCTCTCCCCTGCCCAGCCACGGGCTGGGTGCAGGAGGGGAAGCCATGAGGCCTGAGGGAGGTAGGCCAGGGGCTGAAGGACTGGAACCAGCCGGGCCCCTGGGTATGGAAGGGTGGAGAGAAGTGGAGATGCCTTTGTTCCCCCCCAGAGGAAAAGAGACAGAGAGCCTGATGGCACCTGGAATTTGCTGGCAGAGGAGAAGGAGGTGGGGGAGAAATGCCCACCGTGGGAGTTGGAGTTCTGGGCTGAGATTTTAGCTGTCCGGGGAGTCCAAGACTTTTAATCCTTTTCCTGGGAAATGAAGGCTTTGTGAAATATTAGTACTCCTTGGTTTGAAAGAGAAGAGAGACAGTCCGGGACCTGAGATGTTAGAAGAAGAAATTCTAGGCGGGAGGAGATGATGGAGTGGCTTTTGGCTGGACTTTCCTTGTCAGCCATGGACTGAACCAAAATCTCCTGAAATAGAGACTGCATTTTAGGGGGATGCAGCGGTGACCCAAGGAGACCTGCTTCAGTTTCTAACAGCACAGGAATGGCAAGAACAGAGGAAAGCTGAGGAGGGAATGGTGATGCCCTCTGTCTTCGGGAAGAAGATGATCTCTGTTCCTGGACCCTTGGCCCCAGGGGAAAATGGGGGGGACTGTAGTCCCAGGATGAGAAGCTGAACTGTTGTATCTTTGGGTCCGTGGCAAAGCATCCTTAAAGGAGCCCTATGAGCAGTCTGTCCATGCACGGTGGTGAGAGCACTGTGCCATGGAAAGGAGAGTGTCACACTGGCAGATTTTCTCCATGCGTGACATGGAAACACAGGAGGTGGCAACTGTGTTTCCTGGGGGTTTATGGTGCAAGAGAGATTCCTCTCTCCCTTGATGGACTGAGTATTGATATCTGAAGGGTGATGACTTGATTGAGGATCCAAGTTGTGTCTCACTGTGGTTTGTTGGAGTTTGGGTGGGGGGAGGAGGAGTGTTTTGGAGGGTTTTCATTCAAAAGTGAGAATAATGTATTCCATCAATTATTATCTGACTGTAAAAACACCCTTTTGCCTCAGCAGCAAGCTAGATTTGCCTCAGTAAAACCTGAGTACAACCCCACATGTCTTTTATCATAGTAGTAGCTTAATAAAGTTCTTTCCCCTTTATTTCTCAGCTTGGGCCTGCTCTGCTCTGTTCCTGATCACATCTCAGCATTTATTTGGGGAAGGTGCATTTTCATGAGGGCGCTGGCATTGTGCCAGCATCAAACCATGACAACAGTGCAGCATATATATTTCTTCCCTACCGAAAAGAAATTAGTCAGTAGAGTTAAAATATCACCTGGTTGTATAATCTGTCCCACAGAACAGTATTATTCAGAATTCTCTTACACCCTTTAGCTCTAAACACACTCAGGGCATCCAAAACAGTGGGCCAAGTCCACAAGAAGGGAATACTCACCCAAGACATGAGTGGTATCACCCACCAAGAACTCCAAACACCCTCGTTGCTCTCTAATGTTCCTGTTCTCACTCATGCATATGTGTTATATGATCATAACCCTCTGGAAGATTGATTTATCTGTCCTACTGAAAGTTGCTTTCTTGTCATGATCTTGGCAGCTAATCTGCTACTAACCTTGTCTGAAAAATTATGGTGTCATTCACACACTGAGATGCAATTTTTTACCCTAAAATAACAAAGAGTAGGGAGGTACATCCTTCCTGCTGCACATATGAGTTAAGGGATACACTTATTCACAAAACAATTCTAACAAAGGAATAATACTGTCAAATCTCCATCAAAACATCAACTCCAAGGTAAAAAATACTCTGAAAGTTGTCTAACAACATGTATTGTGTCTCTTCTCCTAAGTGCCTTTAACTGGTTCACAGTGATTTGAGACTCTCAAACTGAGTGAGCTCTCCCAGCTGAATCTCAAACTCCTCCTCTGAGCATGCTGTGGGCTTCCTTTGGCTTTTGGTGTCGAGGAACAGCATGATGATGGAATGAGTGAGTGAGTCCTACAGCAATGAGGTTACTAGAGCTATTTCCCTATGCCTGATTGGTCTTTTCTCCCAGTTCCATTAAGGGAATTTCTCTTTTTTTTGTAAATTATCTGCCAGACTACAGCCTCTCCTGGATCTCAGCAGACATCCACAGCCACTAGCCACTCCTGCTTTCTGTAGCATTGATTTATGAAGCTCTTATTGGGATAGACATAATCTATCACAGGAATTGTTTTTTCCTCTCAGAATCCAGTACAGCAGATGTGATAAAGCACCTGTATAATAGGCTTTCTCCACTGCTGCTGCCAGAGGATGGGGTTTACCACACTATGTGTGAAGTATGGTTTACATTTGGAGCTTAAGTAAGCCTGGGCAGGGAGAATGAATTACAAAAGCGAATTGTGCAGATGACAAACATATGGAATACAGTGGCTCAAACTCTGGCTAAAAAGAAATCAATTGCATTTTGATAGCAGAAAGCAGAAGATAAAACTTGTGTTAGACTGTCCAAAGCAAGTAACCCAGTACAGTTAAACACTGAGGCAGAAATCAGATACCTCTTCATAAAGACTGGCTTGTAATTATTATTTCCTTTCCTACCTTGTCAGGTAGGTCTGAGAATAGATGCTTCTGGGTTTGCCCAGCTGCATTCTTTTAGTTAATCTCCAAGTCACTTTGCCCATAAGACACTATCAAAACCTGCTTATGTGAAAGTTCAAGGACAAAATTAGGTCCTGCATTAGACATTACATTGTTTGGCCAAAGACTAAATGTGTGCCACTTGAAATATTTTCAGGTGCTCCAAAAATATTTTAATATTCCAAGATTCAACAGCAATTTTTTTTTCAACATCCAATTGCCTACATAAATTTAACATCAATAAATGGTTTACACATTGTTTCCATCAATTGGCCTTCATGTTGTACTCTTGGTAAACAGAGTTTTTTATTCAGGAAGATGTGTCCCTTTGTCTCATGTGAAAAGACAGAGACACAAGAAAAGTTAATTTTGTTGATAGTTCATCAGATTAACTAACCTGAAATACTTGATCATTGACATATAGCCTACTTCTCTATTAAGTGCTGCTTCTAGTACAGGAGTTACAGAGCAATCTTTCAACAGTAACATATTAAATATCATAATTGGGTTATCATGTTTTCAGTTTCACAATTTATAAATAAGATGGCATGCATGACAGGTTAATCTGCAAATCTGCCTCCAAAGAACTCTTTTGAAAAGATCCAAAATACATTTGAGAATGCCTCTTCTCCCTATCAAGAGAGAACTGTAGAATTCTGGAGTTAAAGCAGCATTACTTAGTCAGCCACAAAGAAATGAAAATCAAGATCTAACAGTTTGAAATGTGTCTGAGTGAGGAATGGGAAAGAAACTGCTGCCACTTTTTCTGAAATGACCCATCACAATGAATCAATTCCAGACTTTGTAGGGGGAGAAGGAAGTTTTGCATTTAGTACCTTCCTCCTACACCTTTGGCCCTGTATCAATTCAGGCAATAGTAACAACTTCTATTCACTGATAAGAATATCACAGATGTCAACTTCTTCCTGTAATTCTTCATCCATTCAATTCAACCCTTATGGAATGAGATCCAGCAGTTTTGAAACCAAATATAGCCTGAAAAAGGCACCTTTTGCAATTTTATGCAATGTATGCATCTCTATCCATAATGATTTCACTGAAAACTTAAGCCTCCGCAAAGATTTCCTATTTACTACAACCCTCTCATTAAGCTTACATAAGTTGATACAAAACTATGTAATCTTTTCTGTGTGGCCCAAAGCACATGAAAATGTGATAAGAGCAGTAAGGAAATATTACAACAGAGGTCATTGGTTGGAGACAGAAATGACACAGACTCACCAAGCAGTCCTCGACAAACAGCCAAGAGTTTGTTATGGCAACCCCTTTTATAGGGGCTTCAAATTTCTTACACATGATTGGCTGAGGTCTTACCACCACCCAATCCCTGGCCAAAGACACATCTGTATTTAGGGCTGAATGAGATTGGCTGAGGGTCCCTGCATAGGTTTGAAGCCATCCTATCTTTGTTCACCCAGGGATTTGTTTACTTCTAGCCTGGTTGAGTTTAGGGGCTGCAGATCAGCTGCAATGTGACAAGGAAACATTATATCTGTGGTATAATCTAGAGAAACAACCAAAGGGAGTGGATTTGGTCACTAAAAGCCTAGGGCAAAGTCTGATCCATTAACAGCTTCAGTTCATTTGTTTGGAAGGAACTGGCTTGAATGTGATTCAAAGATATCTGATCTTTTTCTTGTCCATTAAAAAATAACACAGATGAGCTTAATTGGTGACTTACACATGATTTCACAGCTTATCACGCTCAAGGGATAACAGGATTTCTAAAAGCTTAACATCACATCTTAACTCAGCTAATTGGTTTTCTAAATACATACATTATTTTTAAGAAGCTGCTCCTAAGACAAGGGGCTTTAGAACAAGCTTTCAGAAGTACCAAAGTGAGTGTCTAAACATGACACCACTGGTGGTGGATGCTTTTCTGGTTTTATTTTGGAATATCCTGAACTTTATTTCATGTGTTTTGTAGTCCTATTGCTCAGTGTTTTGGCATGGTTGAGCACAGGACACGTAGCAATGATTTATGTTCTAGCTGGTCCTTTCTTGAGATAGAACTCTGTTTCCCTCCACTGACAGATCTCTAAATCAATACAAGGCTTTTCCATGAAGACAGAAGAGAAAGCACAAGAAAATCTGCTAGCATCTGTGCCAGGCTATACAGATTTATCAAAAGAAATACAGTGTGGCAACAAGGAAAGAGAAGAAAGTAGCACTAAAAAAACAAACAAACAAAAAAAAAAGCCAACCAAAAAAAAAAAACACACCAACAAAAAAAACCCATAATTCTTTGTATTTTTAACCCATTTCTGCAAGCACCACAGGAAATGCTTCACAAGTAGAATCTATTTCTTTCATTTGATTACGATGGTTTATTGCTCAGAGGGTTCAAAGGAATTTAGTAATCTGCATCAGCTCTCTGAAAATACACAAAAAGGCAGGCAATGCCTTTCAAAATAAAAGCTCCATCAAATTACCCACACCTCTGAAGCTGTTCCTCTGCCCAAGGTGCTCAAAGACCTTGGTCATGGAGAAAAGGATTTCTTGGTAGGAAGGTCTGTGTATCTCCATAATATATACAGAACATTAGACTAAATGAAAACTTGACCTTTCAGACCAAGAAAGAAGACTTTGGCTTTTTGAGGAAATAATATGAGTCCTTGCTTAGCCAGAGATGAGAGCATTTGTAATCACTTAGGCCTGACAGACGTGAAATGGAAATTACAAAGACTGAGGCTTGAAGGGAAGTGTGTCCCTGTTAGTTTTTAGCTCTCTTCCCTGCATGCTACTACCTCTATACAAATAACTAACACAGTCTTTTGAGGGCAACATTTGGTAACAATTCTTTCGTTTGCCTGGATTCAGCTTCTAGAGCAAAGTCTCTTACAGAAAACTACAACACAAAGGTTCTTCTGGAGAAAAACACAGTAAACTCCCTATCTGAGAATTACAAATGATGCTCTGAAGTCTGTGGGAGCAGATGCCTTGTTTGCAAAGGTATTCTTGAGAAAGGCTTGTTGTATTGCACTAAATAGTTTATTTAGTTGTTGTTTCGCGCTGGGTTTTGTATTTTGCACTGAATAGTACGTTTGTATTCCCCTCTCTTATCACATGGTCTTCCCCTCCCCGCTAAGCCCCACTGGTAGTGGTTTCTCCCTGGTCTACTGCTCCCCTCTCCCCCTCCTCACTTCTATCCCACTGGCTGTGGTCCTTTTCCTCCACCCCCCATTCCCCCCGGTTTAAAATCTCCCACCATCAGGCATTCCCTCTCTTTCCCCCAGGGTTTAAATCTCCCACCATCAGGCATTCCCTCTCTTTTCCCCCAGGGTTTAAATCTCCCACCATCGGGCATTCCCTCTCTTTCCCCCAGGGTTTAAATCTCCCACCATCAGGCATTCCCTCTCTTTTCCCCCAGGGTTTAAATCTCCCACCATCAGGCATTCCCTCTCTTTCCCCCCAGGGATGGCGCCTTGGTCGGCGTCTCCCATCGAGGAATAAAGTGGGACGCTGCTCCCGAGAGGAAAGAGCACTTCCTGTCTTTTACTTTTGTCCTTGTGAAATTGAGAGGGGCCAGGAGTCCAGAGCTAGCCAGATCGGACCCCAAAGGCCCTGGGATCAATCCTACAAAGGCTGAAAAGAGCTGGTCTAGCTAAACCTGCTGCCATGTCATTGTTAAAATACATGGAATTTTTCCTTTCACTGTTGCTTAAATCTGGTCTAGACAGCAGAGTAAGGCTATCTGAAAAATATGCTTGGTTAGGTTGGTTTTCACAGTTCACCTTGAGAAGCAATAGAAACAAAGTAATATCTTAAATGGGGAAGTTATGCTATGTATACCTACCCTGTGCATGAAAAACCTGGGTGACCTTACAGACAAAGCACCATAAAGCACTTTGGACTCTGTCCATCACATTAGTACTCTGGCATTTCATGACACAGGAAACCAAGTAGGCTGCCAATCTAAACTCAGTTGCTCGCTGACCTATTCAACAGAAAGGTCATTCATCCTCCTCAAATCATCCTCATTTACACATCTGGATCACTCTTGATATTCATCAGGAGTTAATCATGTGCAAGTACCTGAGTTATCAGCCATGAATTATAGCAGCACTTAGTAAGTTTCATTACTTTGATTCCTAACTTCTGCAAACTTTCTAAAGTAACTGTGTTTTTTCCTACATGTTCTTTCATAGATTGGAAGAGCTCTTGGATTTGAAAATATCTATTAAAAATGTTTCAGGGAAACACACAGCTTTATTTTCTGTATGGGACTTCTTAAATTAAAAACATCTTTCCACTTTAAAAAAATCTAGCACTTTGTGTAGAGATCCTCCACATTCATTGCTCTACTTTTCCTTAGTCTTTTTGGGCTATATTGTACTAGTGGTCCTCCTTGCAGAGATTTGCAAAAGCACATCATGATCCTACATCTGACCATTTCGTTTCACTACCTCACTTTTAAGGCCTCCTTTGCGTCTGCTAATATTTAGTCTTTTTATGTAGTTGTAGATTTTTTAATTCCCCCTGTAAATGCTCATACTTCTTTACCCATTCACAAAGACTTCTAAAAGTGCTCAAAAATATTGGCAATTGAAAGTTTATGCTATAAGCACCATTCTCTACAGATTTTCTCTAGCACTGTCTTATTATTTGAAGTAGTCATTATATCTGCCAGAAACATCTTGTTGTCTCTGTAAAATAAATCAGAGTTTCTAATCATATTCTTTACTCCTTTTATAAGCAGCTAGAATTCAACTAGATATAAATGTATAAATTCACTTTTCTAAAACCTTCCAAACAACCCAACTTATATTTTAAGTGTTTAAAAAGGCAGACTGGAATATGTATAAGAGCTTCTATAGTGTCATTCAGAAATGGAAAATCCACTTTTTTCCTCATACTCACAAGAAAATAATCATGTTCTTTAAGTGAAGAAAAATAATTTAATGATAGTCCCAGCAACCTTTGCATCAAGCTTGAGCTGAGCTCCCAAATTAATTACATGGAAATGACCTGTATTATTAGCCTTGGTTGATTTGCCTTTGCAAATCTTGTTACACTTGTATCATACAAAATCAACATTTCCATTTTTATTTGTAATGTTCTCTCTACCTTGAAATGTTTTCCACAGGTTTTCATTTTCTTGTGAATTGGGTGTTTTTTTCATTCAACTTAAGCACTATAAATATCTTCACAGACTATGTATTTATTTATCTGAAGGTGAAATTTTCTTCTAAGACTGCCTTGCTTTTCTGAATAGATAATTTTCTGTTTTTCTATAAAGTAGAACAGTATTAATCTGGACAAGAGAATCAATTCCTTTACTACCATAGAAGTGTTGCTGTTATAAAAGAGGCAATAAAGTTTGGTGTGGTGTCTAAGTGCATTTCACATTTCATTTAATAGACATCAGCTATGGGCATAGAATTTAAGAGAGTGCTGCTATGGTCTGAACTAAACCTGAAAGCCAGCTTCAAAGTGTTCATCAAGCTAAACACAATCTTCCCTGCATAAAGTACATCATATGAAGATACCTATTTGGTTATTTACTGTCAATATACACCACAATATTTCCCAAGTCAAAGCATTTTGAGAAGTCCTTTAAAATTCCCTCAGTGTACATTCTAATTGTCCTAACAGAACCAAAATGGTCTGATCATATGGCAGAAGGTTCAACATGAATCTTTTTACAGAATCCAGATTACACAAAATAACACACACCCTCACGAAAGGCTCATGTGCCCTCAAACAATCTGGCTCTCCCACAGAAACACTTGGAAGAGCTGTAAGTAGGACAAAAATAGACAGACATTGATGTTATAACTATCACTTCCTTCTGAAGTTCTCTGAAATTATCTTCCCACACACACCAATCCTAAAAAGTGAGAATAATGTATTCCATCAATTATTATCTGACTGTAAAAACACCCTTTTGCCTCAGCAGCAAGCTAGATTCGCCTCAGTAAAACCTGAGTACAACCCCACAGGTGGTGCTTACTATACGTCATGGACAATGGTGGTATTGTATCATCATAAATCATTTTAGCCACATTACTATAGTAAAAAGTGAACAGAAGATACTTTGTAATGCCTCAAGCTTATCTCCTGTTGTGTTTGTTGCTGCTTGACTTGAACAATTTGGTAATTTAAAATTAGTCTTCCAGCCTCAGAGAGGTTTTACCCTTCAAATAATGTAAGTGGCACAAAATAAATACTACAGCAGAAGGACATAAAAGTAGCCCTTGTGATATGACTGCTGGAAAGGGTTAACTTACTAGATTGGGCTTTTCTTACTTGCTATTTCTCATTAGTTACTTCAGGGTCTGTTCTCAAAATTTGTTTACTGTAGCTAATCTGTCATCAATAGATGTGAGCATCTCCCCTCCTAGAACAAGCCTTCAACTTTCAAGAGTTTAGGTTTATGATAACATGCACAACAGAAAATTCCAATGTAGGTAAATGCTGTAGCTGCAAACCATTAATCTTTTACAGATTTGTCAGCACCAAATATTTAACAGCAATGCCTGTCAGACATTTTGTTTTAGGAATGCAATTAGTATTTGTACAATGGTATTATATACAAACATGAAAATATTTCTCAGAAGCTTCTGTGAATGGTTATGAATTACCAAACAGAATACTACTCAAATACAGGAAGCAAGTTTAATTGCAAAATATGCCTGCAGCGTAACTTTACAAGGTACAAATTTAAAATAAAAATAAAAAAAAATCCAAATATCTTCTAAAGGTTTATGATTCAACCTCCTTCAACAAAAAGCCTGAAAAGAGAGCTGTCCTACTTTCTTAAGTCAGTTAAGAAAACTTGCTATGGCAGCACTGCACTTCTGGTAACAATCCAGGTCTCCTTGAAGTCCCTGTTGATGAATATGCTGCCAAGGAAGGACCTAGGTACCCCTACCAGAGAAAGCCTGGAAAGAACTCCCCTTCCCAAAGAGAGGAAATACTGATTTTCAAACAAAATATCCATATCACATTTCATTTCACTAACTCTTCAGCATTCTCAGTGTATACACTTGCTTCTCACATTTTCATTGTCAAACAGAGAAATGTTTTCTGTAATTTTTTAACAGTCAAGTCAAATTAATTTATAGAGTCCTACACATCAGTATTTTATTAATAAACTGATCATGATAGAAACTGTTAGACTTGTTGATTTGTTAGGGTTTTTTAAAATAGAGAATACCATGAGAATATCATTAGGTTTTCACTCAATATATATTAGAGAAGACTTCTGTGAATCAGGACTGGGTATCACCTCCCCATCTGACCATCCCCAGAAGTAAATACTCTGCTCTACAGCAAATGCTGCTCAGGTCTGGCCCGAGATCTACTGTGTGCAAATACCAGGTGATGCTTGTACGTAAGCAAGGTCCAGCACACACAGCTCTTTGCAGGATGAGAGCTTGTGTTAACATGACAATTCCTACAAGTCCTTGTCTTGACTGGCACATCCACAGATGCTTTATTACTAAAGTTAAAAAACCCACAGGTGCAGGCTCAATGATCTCTACTTCAAGAGAATTTGAGCTCAAGCACTGGAAACAGTTCCCCAGACTTAATACTCTATTTTCTCTTCACCCTTTACTTTTTCCCCCCAACTATTTTTTTTTTTTTTGCAGATTTCCAGAATAGCAGCAAGAAGCTGCATCAGTTCAGATGTATTTCATTACAACAGTCTTGATTTAGCTGTTTGATGTGGCAATGTACTCTGAGTTGAATTTCTTCTGCTGCTTACCTTCTTTAAATGTATCAACAGAACTGTTTCTCATATATATTTATAGAGCAAAAGAAAATAGTGGTGTAGCTCTCCCACTGAATAAACTAAATAATAGCAAGGATAAAAATTTAGATGGCAGGTGAATTAGAGACTGTGTGAACCCCTTCATTCTAGCTGAATATTCACCTGATGAGTCACACCACTTCCTTCCAAGGAAAACCCCACAATGGGAGAACAATAGACAAGGAGATTATGCAAACAGATACTGCTCTTGGCAGACATTTCTCTCCACTCTCCTCTCTCTCTGCAATGGGAATGGAACAGCTGTGAATTTTAGATGATTTAGAAATTTGCAGTTTGAAAACTTTTTCCAACAAATAAGGTAAATCGTCTTTGCTCAAAAGAATGACAAGTAATTCCTTTTAGTTTTTTTTTATGCATTCATTTAAATATTTGCAGTACTGGTGTGCCACTCTTGTTCCTTCTTTCTCCGTTATCCATTTCTCTCTTAAACCGTTTTTTTTTTTCTCCTTTGGCATAACAAAATATGGAACAATATCAGCAATTCAATAATATTTTCTTAACCAAATATTATGGCTTAATATTAAAATACTTCTTTAAGTAATTTACAGATTTTACATAAAAGCAATAGATGATCTGAAGACTTAAAATCACAAGTTTCATACTGAGCTCAACTGTACAGTTCTCTTGAAGCTACAGGGTTTGGCCGATTTAACCTCAGGCTTCAAGGGAAGCAACAATTGCTTCAATATTTATGGAAGGCTTTGGTTCAGATCATCAATTGGATGCCCTATTTAAAACACTTATCTCTTGGTCTGTGCTCTGCGAGCGTCTGCATTAAAACAGAAAATGACAAACAGCTCCCCACACACGGGTAAGTGCTGGAAGATCATCACTTCTGAATTATTCCCAGTTAAACTAGGTGCATGTCATGGAAACTCCCTATATTCTAGAATAAATTTTGGCAGGTGTGTTATTTGACATCATCCTGAATAACAGAGCTGAACTACAGGAGGAAAAAAGTGTGGACATTTACTACATGAGGATATCTTGTTGATTTAAAACCACAGTTTTATCACATCCTACACAGAAGAAAGCCTGCCAGTGAATCCTGCTCGCTTCTGTAAATACCTCTGATTATGCAGGATTCTCATTTTACCTGTCATTCTACCCTTCAATCTGTTCTTGAGAAATGCTGTCACAATACTGCCTGTTGCTGTGAGCAGCAGCTATGGTGTACGGGACACTAATCCCTTCTGTCTGCCATTTATTATCTCTGGATTTAAACCCTGAGTGGAGTCATTGTTTCAGAAAGGCATTCTTCGTACGTGTAACTGCTGCAGAACTTCAGGAAAGCTCCAGCTTAGCCTGGTGTCCCTGAGGGGCAGCCTTAGGCACCTCACTGTCCCTCCTCACCCCCAGGCTGCCACTGCAGGGCCTGAACAGAAGCTGTGATGCCTTTGGCTGAGCTGCCATCCCACAGGGAGACTGCTTTGGCCCAGCAAAAAGGCATTGGCTGAACATTTGGCCCTGGACTCTGTCACATGAGATATTTTGTAATGGCTCACACCTCTGCTATGGGGGTGTGTTGCAGTGTGCAGCTACGCAAACGGAGCAAAAGGGCTTTGTGAATTTGAGATGGTAGTTTCTGTTTCCTAAACCTAAAGCTGGAGTTTCTATTCTGTATTTTTACATGTATTCATCCTTCCCCCTGGAGTTATTCCCATTGGATTTTACCTATAATGTATTCACACCGGGCATTGTTCTATTGGTTTCACCTTATCTCTTATTTTCCCATATAAAACCTTTGCCTGGACCCCTGATCGTGGTCACTTGTACGTGCGGCAATCGGGCAAATACAACCTACTTTGGATTGCACAACAAGTGTCCAATCTCTTGATTCTCTTTATCCCGGTCTTGCTCGCGCTCTCTAAACAGCTCTGTCCGTATCAGATGAACCCACAAAGGTGTTTGTTGCCTCTCTCTCTCTCCAGCGGCTCCTGGAAGCGCCTGGCCAGCGCTCCGGGAAACGGCAACCGGGCGAAAACAAGGAAGTTGGAGAGAGAAGAAAAGAACAAAAAGCAACAAGGGTGTATCCTTCTTATGTCTTTCAAATTTAGAAAACTCCTTACTTTTATATTTAAAAATAAATTAGAAATAATAAAAAGAGAAAAACAAAGAAAACTGTTTTCAAAAAGCTCATGTTCAGAATTGTGTTTTCTTTCCCAATATAAAACACCACAATCCGGGAATTAAAATTAAACCATCAGGCTCAACTGAACGGCACAACTGCATTTGAAGTGCACAGATATATAACTTCATTCTTGCTCCTTTGGCCATTTATATACACAGTGCAAATGAACAAACGACAGGAATTCTTTAGAGAACTAATCAATGCTGCTGCATAATCATTGTTACAGTTGAGATAAATCATCCTTCCATTTCCTCCCCTTCTATTGCAGATACATACAGTTTGTTTTAGGGTTTTTTCTCAAACATTTTGAACAAAAGCCTCACATCAAATGGGCTTTCACAATAGGTAAAACAGGAGTTTTACCTATTACTGAAAATCCAGAATTCAAAATTTCTTATCCAAGTTTTAAACAAATTCCCTGATCAACCTTCTCTTTTCTCTCAGAATCATTCCTCTTTTTTTATTTTTTTTCTATCAAAATTCCATTATTGTATCAAAGGGATGTGAAAACAGAGCTTTTATAATCTCTCTCTCGTGCCTTTACAGTAGAACTGCAGATGGCTCTGATTCAACCACTGCTAAAATAATAAAAGTTACATTGCAATAGCCACATAACTCTACATGAGCAGAAAATGGCAGTTTCATTTGCTTCATCTACAAACCTGCTGGTATAATTTCATATCCACACTGATAATTAGGTAAACCTTTTGGTTTACATCTTTTGTAGCTCTTCATTGTTTCATCAATTTCATTGAAAACAGCTGGTAATCTCCAGCAATGAAAACTGTGGGGGTTTTATTATTATTATTTTCTGTCCAAGAGGCTTGTTAAGATATGATGTGAATAATTAAAAAAAAAAAAAAACCTGTATAAACCAAATATACTGACATTAAAGTAAAAGCAAGACCTTTTGCTTGCAGAGAGTAAGGTAGAGTATTAAATATTAGTTGATTTACTGAAAGGCTTAGCATTTATGACAGCCCAAATCAGCTAGGAGAATGAAAATAAATTGTATTATGTTGTTTGCGAGGAGAGCTGACAGTTAAAAACACTTTCACATGACAGCTGTTTAAAAAAAATAGATTAAAGAAGATTTGGTTGATTAATCTCTGTAGCATTTTGGTTCTTGTTCTAGCAGACACAAATGTAAGGGCAAACAGGGAAGGCCAGAATAAAGGAATGCACTTAGAGGATTGTGGACTCCTTTGGCCAGGCAAAGAAGTAAGCCCATACTGTGATTAAACTCGCTTAGATTTGTGTTGCTCCTGCCATGATGGACCAACAGTGAAAACTGACATTAAAAATACTCTATTTTACTTACTAAATGATATGCACTTCTACATGCAACTCATAAGGCAGATTCTACACTTTTAGGCAGAAGTTTCTATTTAAATTCAGAATGCTACACTTTTCTTTATTTTATCATACCCAAGGCCTAAACTATCTATTGGCAGAGAACTTAATGAGATGTTATAAAAGGTAATCCAAACTGAACGCATATATATATATTATATATATATTTTTATATATGTAGTTATACACACAGTCCAGATGTAAAAATCTGCCTCCCAGCTAATAACAATTACACTCTTTAAAGGTTTTCATCCCAGGAAGATGTGAGATGTCTGCCGGGAGCTGGCATTCAGAGAGGGGTGGGTATGCACATGCCAATGGGGCCAGCTGCAGCTAAAGCATGTGAAGGGGAGGGAGAGGGATTCTAAGGGACAGGTGGGCTCCTGGTATCACTCCTGTCTCAGTCAGAACCTAATGGTGTAGGGAATCATTTGCATAATGCTACAGGGAATTTCCTCTGAAGGGTCTGTCTGAGCACCCCAGGCAGCTGACTGATTCATCACCCCTCTCTCCTGGGAATGAGGAGAGAGGCAGCTGCACTGAAATCACTAAGGAGGCAAGGCAGAGGATGGCCTTTTACAAGCAGGTATGAGGAACATTCAGTCTCACTGCGGCTATTACACTAAGACGCTGAATCAGGATAGTTAATTTGCATTAAATAATAAACTCACAGTATTTGCTCCTCCTCACAGCCCACTGCTTTATAAGCTTTACTCACACGTTATTTGAAGACAGACTCTGAGTATAGGAGCAGAATGTGATGGTACTTAATGGGAGCTGCTTCCAGCAGGTACCAGTAGGAACACCAGATGCAGGCAGCAGAATCAGATCCATAGAAATAGGTGCTTTGTGCACCTATTTCTGGCCTGTCCTACTGAGAATATTAACATAAAATTTTTCTTTATGAAAAGTGAGAATACCAGCTCTTTGTCGGAGTCCAGGACATCCTTCTGGCTGCCCTGGCTGTCTCCAGACCCTGGCAGGGGGCTCGGGGACCTTGGCAAGAAGTCAAAAACATCTGTGGCTTCGATTTTAGCCTGTGGAAAAAGCTGTCAATTTTGTATGACCAATTACAAGCCACAAGGGTTTGAGTAGTGTGATATTTGAGTTAACACAGGGTGGAAAAGTAGAATTTTGGGATTTTTAGAATAGGGTTCAAGGGGGTACAAGATGGAGGAATTTGGGTGTGTCCTAGCCTCCTAGCCTTTTCCTTCTCCTTGCCCTCCATGTCTTGGTGTGATGGTGACACTTTTCTATTGGTTTAAGGCAGAGATTCACAGTCTAACATAGATTATAAGAATTGGTAATAAATTATAAACATACACATGTAGTTTTGAGTATATAATGTGGGAGCCGCCCGAGGCTTGAGGGGAGAATGCTATGGTGGACTTGCTGGGCAGGGCTGGGCAGGTCAGAGAAAGAATGTTTAGATAAGAAGAAATAAACAACCTTGAAAATGCAATCGGACGCATTCCAGGCTCCTTCTTTGGCTGTGCGGGCTGGGAGAAAAGACTCTTTACAATCTCAGGGTCACCCTGACCTTCTGAACCCCAAGAAATCAACAGCTCTGTTGGAGCTTTCTTTTGTCTTATCAATCATATTATTACTCCAGGACAGCGTCTTCTGATATGGATGCTTAAAAAATCTTTGCATTACAGTTCCGCAGAAGAATATAAACCTGCTGATGAAATTAAATATACTTAAGGATTCTGTATACTTGCTTTCTTCCCTGCTTAATCGATGATTATTTTTGTTGTTTTCCCCAGTGAGATCTCAATACAATGTATTCAAAAGTATTATTTTTGCTTTGCTCGTACCAGCTAAAAAGTAAACGCATCTGTTTCTATGACCTGTTCAGTGTCCTCCTTCCACTAAGATCTGTTGCAAAAAATATTAATTTTTGCTAGTGTTTCCAGAATTTCACTCTCTAGATATTTAAGGGGGACCCACAATGAATATAGCTTAAGTGCAAAGAACCTGGTGTACAAAACTGCCACGTTCCTGCTAGGTATGTCCTCAGAGTGAAAATCCTACGGTGCAAAGCTCATACAGCAGCCCTACTTTATCCCTTCCAGATCTCTGGGCAGGAACAGCAAGTTCCATGGATAGATGATCTATTGTCCAACTTTCCTAGTCTCTAGTTCAAAATGCTATTTGTGAGCAAACTCCTCTATTTCAAGGATCTGTAGAACCACAGGGGTGGAAAATGTGGGTTCCCATTTTTTCTCAGTATTCTGCCACCATGGAAACCTAGAAATACCGAGTTATCAGCTACGTGTTGGGTAAACTTCCAACAGGTAGTTGTTTGTTTTTTCCAGCTCAGCTTCTGTCACTGTTCAGCTGAACACTGTTTGCTTCCTCTCTTTTCCGCTTTGGCAAAACGTATAAAACCTTTCATGCAGTTCATGGTTAATAAAACCCAACAGCGGTCACACACCAGAAATAAGCACATCTCCTACTCTTCTTGCCTACCTAAACTCAATATAAATTTTAGATTCATCAGGCCTAACCAGCTGTTACCGAGGGACCCCAGCAGCATTCTCCCACATCAACATCTGCCTGGGCACCTCCACAGGTTGCTAGGGCTGGGCTGCACAAGAACACAGAGCTCTCCTCTGACCAGGGAAAAGGGCTCAAATATTGGGACACAGCACAGAGAGTAGCAGGAGGCAGGGACGATCGCCCACAAGCAATGGTGTTTATAGGATTAACTTGAAATTTCCCTGGTTTAACTTCTTTCCAACTTCAGACTACATCCACTGTATACCATGAGAGGCTTTAATTACTTTGTATAAGACAGGCTTTTGATGCCCTTTCTCTGGGGTGAAGAAGGGGAGAGAGAGCTATCTTTTCAGCAATACTGCTTATCTTACAAATATATTAAACTACTAACTGTGAAAATGCTTGGAAAAAATGCATCGGGAAGGGAAGAGACACAAGGAAGGACAGCAGCAGAGAGAGAAAAGGGTATAATATTTGGTCCCTGGTTTTCAAATGGCCATAGACTTGTCTGGGCCTTTCTGGGGAGAAAAAAAAAACTTGCTTGCAGAGGTAAAAATTTTAAATGGATAACTTTGCCTCCAAAATTGATCTAGATTTCATCAAGTTTTCAGATTTCCAGGAAGTACTTTGTCCTTCCATTAGATGCAAAAAAAGGCTAAGCTATAGTGTTATCCCTGTAGCAAGATGGGGACATCATCTGTTTTGCCTCTTCTCCCATAAATAGCCATTCATGGTCATTTCTAAATTCTGGAAAATTTTATAGCAGCAATGGTACAGTATAAATTTTTATGCACACACACACATTGTGTGTGGGTAGAGAGACTACGTAAGGATCTGATGTTCATCTCACAGCTGAAAACTAGAATACCATAGAAGTAATATTATTAAGATGCCAGATGCTTTCTTCTATTGCACTATACCATGAGAAAGGAGAAAAAGCTATGGTGGAAGGAGCCACACACTAAAGAAGCCAGGAGAAGAGAAGAACAACCGTGCTCCTCCCTGTTCTGACAGCCCAATGACACAGTGCCAGGCTCTGGTGGCTCATGGCCCAGGACTGTTTGAGAACAGATGCAATATAGCATGTTCCTTTCTGAAATTAAGGAAACTAAGGGAAAAGGACAGCAAAAGGAAATTAAGCTCAAGTCAGTACTTCCTGACCTGCACTTTCTCCACAGTGCTTAATCTTTGAAGTCTATAAACAGAGCTCTACTGATTTCAAAATTATTTGATTCAGAGCTTAAGGAGAAGAAAAAAATGTGTGGCATGGTGCAGAGCTCACTGGTGTCACAGCTGTGTGGAAATGCATAGAGCTTTGCCCAGAGCTACATGTGCTTATCAAATGTTCTCCTTCCTTGGAATGTCCTTGTGACATGTTCTATCCGGCAGGACCCATGAAAATATTTAAAATATGATTTAATTTACACGTATTTGACAGAAAACATAGATGTTCTTCCAGATGATTTGTGAGTCAAGTAGTGCTTTTCCTCTCCCTATCTGGAATAAAAGAATATTTCCCATTTTGCATGGCAAAGTGGTCCTGCAAGAACATTTTATTAACTCTGCATATTACTTGAAAATTTTGTGTCACCTTTCTTGTTTTACAAACACAGTTATTACAATCAAGATTTCTTTCCTCTTTTAAGACTGTGCAACAACCATTCCCAATATCTCCACAACTCATGTTCATTTCACTGTTTCATAGCTAGAAAGCATTTAATTTTTCCTTCTAATAGAAATTTACTTTGTTATTAAAATGTTCATCAAAATGTCTGCAACTAAAGTCATTATGAAGTTCCCAATATTTATGTGGCTTGGTATCAAAAGAATTTTCACCAAAAAAAAAAACTCATTCAAACTACCTCTTAGTCCAGTTTTATGTTTATCATTTGGTTAAAATAGCTCTCTGGAGTTTCATACATCATTCTGTCTGGAAAATAACCCAGCAATATTCCCTTTATTCCCTCCCCAAGAATAACTGCACAACCTTTGTGAAATACACTGAAATAATAAATTATGCATAGGACCCAATAGGTATTCAAATACCCCAAGCTCTTCCATGAGCAAGGTTGTAAGAGTGTGTGCATCTAGCTTGTGATGCTTCCAGAGGACTCCATGCTGCCAGCCCCATCTAACAAAGTACAGGCTCAAGGCCAAGAAACTATGAAGAAAATTCCTAAGTTCAGGATGCATTTAAGTACTTGCAATGAAGGTTGTAGTAAGGTAATAAATTTTGTACCCTTCTGTTTGACAAAACCATTAGACAGTTTTTACTGTTGTCAGAACCTCCTCCACTGCCTAATCTGAACACCATGTGAGAAACAAACCAAGTAGCAGAATTATATACAACAAGACATTCAATGGAACAAGAGCAGAGCAAACAGTATGGCTCACTTGGCATTCCTGCATGGACTAACATCTGAAATGGCAGATGGACAGGCAGCGTGGGCTTTGGAAGGGTCCAGTAGGCTAAAGAAGAAATTAAAATGCCGTATTTTACAAATATGACGAACAAAAATGCTTGATCAAACCTGCTGGTATGGTCTGCTTACAGATGAAGTTTGGGCTAAGGGAAATCAAACGCCTCCAAGGCTACTAGTGAAGCAAAAAATTACATTAGCTGTACAGCCTGAAACATATTTGTTAGTATTTAACAAATTATGCGCTTCATTTAAATACCATTGCTAGTAGCCAAATAAATTAAAATCACCTCATTAGGCTTTACATCAGTTAAAAAATTAAAAGAAGCTTTTTTTACCTTCTGTCTAGGTGTCTTCCTGTTTGTACAGTCAGGACCAGCAGGGACCTGTGTCACAGAGACCTTTTTCCATATCACTTGTGTCTAGGCGTCCTGAACCTAAATGGATGCAATGAAACACAAGGCACATGTGATTTCAGAACATTGCCACCATTTCACATTCAAAATTATGATCACTGTAATATCTGAAATGGAACTGACTGGAGCACTTGCAGTTCTGCAGGCCCACATGCTGTACTCTGGTAAGAAACAGGCACAAGCAAACCCCCAGAACTGATTGTATTTCACCAGCAAGCTGGAACAAATACAAGTAAAGCCCTGCATGGGGGAAACAGGGAGAAGCCTGGATAACCCTTCTGCTCTTCACTTCTCCACATCTCTTATAGCATGCCCTTGGGCAAGCTGTTTCACTATGTGTGGTGTAACTAATTTGTTTGTAACATGGACATAAAGACACTCTAGGGCCAGATTCAGATAATCTAATTTTCCCCTAAATTCCACTGTAAAATATTTTTCCTGATACATGTTTCTGAAGATCTGTGGCCATTCACAGATGCACAAAAACTGAAGTAGAAAATAGGCTATTTGAATTTAAGCCTTTAGTATCTTTGGCCAAGTCTTCAATTTGTGGAAAACAAAAACACAATACAAGTCACCTGTTACTGTTAAGTTTATATGACCAGAATTAGGGTGCCAACCTCGTATGTCCCTCCCTAAAGGATAACACTTTTCTGTCAGGATAGGTAGGAAACAAAGACACTTCATAAATATTTGCAACATTTGACCAATTCAATTGAAGAAATAATGAAAAATAAAGGAAAGATAGTCTCTTTTTTTTTTTTTCTTATAAACAGTTCATTCTCCCTGTAAGGCACTTTGGAGAAACCAGGACCTTTGAAACTTGCCTTGTGCAATAAGCATGTCAGAAAAAATTATATGACATTTTCTAAGTGAAGCATTTCCATTTCTAATTTAAAGTGTTATTTTAGGATCAGGTTCAGCTCATTCAATTAAAAAAATAGTTAATGATAAAAAATTCTATTCAATCAAAAAGTCTTTCTTTGCTCACTTCTTAGTATTTATGTTTTAGCATGGAAATAGAAACATTTTCAGGTCACCCAGCAGCAGCTTCTGTAGAATGGTTTGGAAAGCCCTGCTTAGGATATATTTGAAAACTTGCAGAAAAATTCTCTAACTGCACTGCAGAAAAAAAAAAAAAAAGGCTGCATAACTCATAACTACTACCAATACGTCTCAACATTTAGAAAATATTTAAGATTTTCTAATTCTATTTAAGATATTCTATTTCTGTTGAAGCTAACAGGACCATTTGCATACTTCTGATTAAATCTCTTCCTAAAGGCTTTGCCAAGTCAAAGTACATGAAGTAAAGGATAATGAGAGAAAGCTGTTGAATAACTTGACAGTTATCAAAAACTACTCTGAATAAATTACAGGAACGTTTTTACCTGTTAACACCCTTTTGGCATGAAAGTCTTTATTTAAAATAGTTCCTCCTCTGTAATGAATTTGACTTGTGATGATGATTGATATCTCCTGTCCTTTGCATTTGTCCAGCCTTCCTCTGAAGTGGTGATAACCACTTACAAGGTCCTGATCAGTCTGACACCAAGCTAGTGGTGAGGAATAAGGAACACAGTCTTCCATCCATCAGCAGCCAAAGCAGCCAGGTAAAACTACACATAGAAGATACTTTGCAGTAACAAAAATCAGTAGGAATAAATTAGCTAGCTATACTCTCAGTGATTCCAAGTAAGGTAAGGTACCAGTGTTAACTCCTTGCTAGTTGACTGGTCCAGGTGCATCCATTTAGTTCTCAGTAGTGGAAGAGCCAGCTGCTGGTTAGAGTGTTGGTGCTCTGCTTGTTCCACCTGTTGTAAACAGAAGGCTGCCAAAGGTATCAAAATTTGCATACTACTGTGATGTAGAATTAAATTCATTATGGCTTGAATTACGCAGTTTCTGAAATGCGATACTGGGGTTACCAATAACATGTTACAGATCACTTTCTTTTACACCTCAGACATTTAAAGTGTAATTGTGATGTTGAAACAGTCACATGTCTATTAAATAACACCTCCCACAGTATGTTTAATTTTCAGTTGCAATTCTCTACCTTAGCTACTATTTGGTGAATCTAAACTGTCCCTGTCCAAAGTACCTATATAGCCAGTCCCATTTCAGCAGAATTCCATCAGTATGTTATACAAATATTATACAAATATTGATTTTGGAAACATTATTGATGTTAGTCAGTTCTTCAGAATGCTGCATTCACAACTGAGCATGTATGAAAAACTAAGCACACAGTGTGTATCAGTGTGTGCTGTGAAATTAAGTCAAAGATGAAATTTGTTTTCTCTTCACTGCTTCTAAGGCAAAAAGGGAAAAAGCCATGGAAGAAGCACTACAGATGCACAGTCTGATAGGAAGCAACTCATCCCCATGTTCTTCAAGGAGTGACAGCCAAGCCGTGCCCCAGAGATTACCCTTTCATGAAGCTGTTTTAGCTGCAGCTCAGAGCATGTGCCCTCTTCTTACCCACCACTCCCACCCTTAGTGACCTTCAGAATTTTGCAACCACATGTCCAAAAGCCACAAGCCCTCACCCTTCCCTTTGTCAAGGCAAAGCTGGAAAAGCATCACAGATTCTGGTGCATTCAGGCAGCATATGTTGGATGGAATAAGTCAGAGTAGTTCCTTCTACATTCACATTGGCAACTCCCTTCCCATCTGACAAGGAAATGGCCATTACTTCAAATGTTACCCTGGTTTGGGGCAAGACTGGGATTGCAGGAGCACTGATAACTCTAAGAGATGCTGCAGGCTCGCCTTTTATCTGTTACCACAAATAAATGCAATTAAGGAACATCATTTTCCCACAGCAAAACAAGTCCTTCCTAAATTCATTCTCTCACTTTCCTGCAGTCACTGCTGCTTTGCTGAAGAAGAGCTTCTCACTGTACACAGCAACAAAACAAGGTGTCAGAGGAAAAGGTGAGTCCTTAGTGTATATGACAAGAGAAAAAATAATTTAATCTGAATCACACACTCTCTGCTTAGCTTTGCACACAGAAACAGAAGTGAAACCAAGAACTCTGGATGGGTTTAGCCAGAGAACTTACAAATGTTACTATAAATAGGTTCGGGCTAGGGGAAGTTGGATCTGCAGCGCTCCAACATGCTCTCAGGATCACAAGGATAATCTCTACCAAGAAAAATCATTATCCCTACCAAGACCTGGGAGTAGAGCTCTGAGCAAGGGTCTGTAGGGTGACTTTAGGCAGGCTGCCCACCGACAGCCTTGCGCAGGACCTGGTGCACCACCAGAGCCGTGGCAGCTGCCCCAGCCTCCTGTTCTCCATCCATCGGCCACTGGCTGTGCTCACACATTCATGCCAGGACACAGAAGAACCTTCCAGTGTCTCCATAACAGACTACATGGTCTCCACCCGGCCAGAGATTGTGCACCACTTACTGAAACCACAGTGAGAAAAGAAAAAAGGTTAAAAGGTGGAAAAGAGGAAAGGAAAAAAGAGATAAGAAATTAAAAAATGGACACAGGCAAAGAGATAAGAGAAAATAAAAAAGGAAAACCAAAGGAAAAACAAGTGAAGGAAAAAAAGAGAGATGGATAGAAAAGAAGAGGAAGGAAAAAAAGAAAGGAAACAAGAGAAATAGCAATAAAGAAAGGCCAACATCCTTTTAAACACAGGGAACAAGACATTAACTCGGGAGATCAGAAGGGGGGACTGGAATGAAAAAGAAAAATTAGAAATGAAAATGCAGTTTATTTCTAGTAGCATATGCAAAACAAACACCATTTTTCATGCTCCTAAAAAGACAGATAAACTCATCCCCAGCAGCTGCTGGAGTGAAAGAAGGGCAGCTGGACAACAGGGTTACTATAGCCAATAGCATTTTTGCCAGTTGATGAGAAAGCATTTCATACCCAAACATGTATGGTCAGCAGAAGACAACCATTAAGTTATTGCCTGCCTGATTTAATCTTTCATTTCAATATGCTGAATTATTAATGTCATCCTAGTCATTAGCTAAACTTTTTTTTTTAAGTCTCCATATAATGTTAAGTTGTTACATAAGCAAAAGCATTCAGGGCTCTGATGCAGCAGGAGGCTTACTAAAACAGGGTACCTCAAGTGTAAAATAAACTTTTACCACAGGCAGTTACTATTCAGCACCAGCAGCACTGCAGCTCCATTCCTGCAGGGAGACAAACAGCACAGGCCCTGTGGTTCCTTGAGGCAAAAACAGTGCCCCGGGAAGCGTGAGAAGAGGGATGTGTGACACACTCTGAAAGCAGTGGGGGATTCTCCTCACAGAGGGCTGAGGTGCAGACAGAGGAAGTTCTCTTCAGAGGAACCTACCCTCGAAGCCATGGGTTTGTACACCAAAGGCAGGTCACAGCTGTGTGACAGCCACAGCCCCAGGGACAGGCAGCACCTGCAGCACAGCTCACTGTCCTGGAGGCATTGCAACTGCACCTTCCACTGCCAGCCTCTGCTGCGACTGCAACGCTTCCCTCTGATGCTGGAAGTAATCCCCACTGACTTAGCAACTGCCTTTCATGGAACCACTCTTGTAAATTTGGCCAAAGGGGCTGGAGAAGCCTGTGCAGGGTCAGAAGCTGATCAGGCAGTTGCAATTCATGATCTTTATCCATTACAGAGTACAGTGAGGTCTGTGGTTTAGGGAGCAAAGACATATGGCTGGGAAGAGTGAAAGCTTAAGGTGTATTCAGAGGGTCACTGTTGCCATGTCAACACTGGAAAAAAAAAATTGTTTACCTCCAGCACTGCTTAAAAGGTTTGAAAGCATTCAATGCTGAATAGGACTACCTCTTTATTTACTTTTTTGTTTGTTTTACAGATTAGCACAAGACAAACCATGTATATAAATTTCATTCCAGATGAAAAAATATTACATGCCTAGAGGGAAAGAATCAAATGAATGTGTTTACCTTAACTCTGCAGTTTGAAAAAGCAAACTTGAGAAGAATGATTAAAAGCACATGAAATGGGAAGTGTGCCCTTTAAATACCAACTTCTAATTGTAGTGATGTGCATATGTAAATCTAATTATGCACATTTAAGGATTAGGTATGTTATTAAAACTGCCTTGATTCAAATTGCACAATCAGTCCTTTTACTAAGACTGTTCATCAATTTTTGTTCTGGTATTTGTTAATAAGAACTAACAAAATACCAGACCTACCATGTCTAAAGCCATTGCTGCAATGCTTCTACAGCAGAGCTGGATGAATACCCTAGTGCTCAGCTCCAGCATACAATGACACAGTCCACGACAGGGCTAAAAGAAAACTTAATTTTAGCTGCACAGAACAAGATTTCTTAAGAGTCTTAAGTGCAAGATATAATCTCACTACATAGGATTTTCAAAAATTTTGCCTTTCTTTCTAAACTGGTGGGCACATCTCACCATTAATTACAGCCCCCTATCCCACTGCCCAGGCTGAGAGCCCTGTGTGACAGCTGCCGACAGCAGCACTGGGGTTTTGCCTGCGCTGTACTCAACACACCCCAGGCACTAGGCACACAGGTCACCTGCACCCACTGCCTTCCTGGCTCACAGGACAGCTCTTCTGCCACCTCAAGCAGCTGCCTCATGCAGAGCTCACTGCTTGTGCTTCAGCTTCTGGAAAGGCAACTGGGCTCCAGTGGACAGAGCAACTATTCCTCCAGCCCAGTGCTGTTTGTCCCAGGGTCTAGTCCAGCTCCACTGCTGCTGCTGTGGACAGATTGTAACATGCTTGTCTAATTTATTCTTGGAATTTGACTTCAGCACCCAGTCACTGATCCTTACAGCACCTTCCTCGTAAGATCAAACCACCCTTTAATGCTTACTATTCCCTTCTCTGAAGACACTGATGCACAGAACAGTTCAGGCAGAGCAAAGACACTCTATCATTTCAGACAATCAATGCCCATTATTTTGCCTTACAGAAAAGAAGCCCAAAGTATCTGGATTAGAATGTGCCCATTACTTCTCATTCCCAACTACTGAAGTGCGAGAGATCTGTGCCAAGAAAGGTGTAAACAAATTGTTTCTTCCTCAACACCGTGTCTCTCCATATTTAAAAGTATTTGAAAACAAATGCTTTCCATCCATTCTTTCTGTGACTTCTTTTCATTTTCCAGAACAAGACAAACTGCATTTCTCTAATGAGAGCACATCTTTCACATGCATGCAGACTCAGACAGCCAGTATCTTTTTGTAGACTACCGGCAGCATTGTAAGCTTTTGCAGCTTTAAAGGAATACTGAGTATACTGAAGTGCACGGTAAAGCTCCAGTACAAGAGTTAGGAGATTGCATGAGAATTTGAGTTTTACTAGAAATTACATGTGGAGAACCTGTACCTGCCGGAAGAAACATGCTTTAAAGTAACAAGGGAAATGGCAGGGAATGTAAATGTGCTATTTATTGTACGTAAAATTTCAATTTGTAGGGCCTATTACCATCAGTCAGGGCTGGCTTTTGAATTCTCAACATTTTCTGTATGGCAGTACTGAATAAAGGCAAACTATTCAAACTAAAAAATATCTTGCATGAGACCAAGACTAACACACATACTATAATGGGGGTGGGGGGGGGGGATATAACAGCAAGGTAAAAGCTGGACTGTGATTATTTCATGTTTAGAAGGAAAAACCTGGTGCCTCTTAATTCGATATAAAACCATTTTGCCTCTCTCAGAAGAAAAGGCTTAAGGTTAAGGCTTGAGAGGCTTGAAAATTAAAGAAAGAAAAGGCTTGAAAGTTAAAAGAAAGATTTCACAGACTGTTAAATTTAATCTTTTGAACATCTTTCCTGTAACACTACACCAGTACTACTGAAATCCTCAACTTGCTCTTTCACTGAATTAATTACTAGTCATATTTCAAGCATCCACACAGTACTTTGAATCAAAGGTGCTCAATAGAGTTCCACAGTCATTTACATGAACAATTTATCTTTTGCAGTCACATTCAAATTTATAGAAAGGCACTCACTCTGTTATTTCCCTACCACAGCCCACATGGACACAGTAGAGAAAACCTGAAATAAACCTTATTGTTGACTATTTTTGACAGTTAATGCACAGATGCAGTTACCATACACATTCCTAAAGTGGGGGAAAATGGTAGTAAGATCACACACTAAAACTCTTGGTGTGGGGTTTTCTCTTCACACCACAGGGTGATTAAGAGAAATTGAGAAGAGACCAGAATCAAGACTGGAAACATGAAACACACAAGGTCCTAGTTTCTACTAAGGGACAAAGTTCCACATAAAACCCAGGTTTTACTTCTCAAACTTGAGGAACTCCAGCACTTGGAAACGCATGGGACAGCAAAAGAAAAACACTATGTGGAATGTGCAGGCACAGTAATGAGACACAAATCCCTCCCCAAAAACTTGCACATCCTTTGAAGGGTTCCAGAGCCTTCAGCTCAGAACTGGCTGTGGATAGAGGAGCAGAGCAATGCCTGTAAGATTCCATTTCACACTGGTTCCAGTTCTAAGTCAAGGACAGGGAAGCTCTGTTTATATCTCTGTATTATCTTGAAGTCTTTGGAAATTTCCTGGCAGAATGAACATGGGCATTTGCAAGTCTCCTCTCCTGATGTGGCTTCTTCTCCTTTCCCGCGCCTATGCATGAGTGTCCATGCCGGGTGACCTGCTGCTAAAGAGGGTCACGGTGTCTTGTCCCCATGGACACTGCTGGCTACTGGGATAACAGTACACGGGAGCAAAGTGCCCTTTAAGATGCTTAGGCAAACAGGAATGCCAGTGCTGCAGCAGCAGCCCGCAGCAGCGTGCTGGCTGTCAGCGACAGAAGGGGGGTGCGACACCTCCCCCGGGACCCCAAACCTCCCATGCAGTCGCCGAGCCATCAGCGTAGAAAAGACCAGATGGGCCCTGCTTGCTTATCCGAGGATTGCTCATTATGCCAAAAGGGCGAAACTAAAAGCATCCATAACTCAAATGTACAGCAGAGGACAGGACCAAGACACAAGCAGAGCAGTGGGCTTTGAGGGACAGGACCAGGGTGGAGCTTGGGACTGGGAACCAATAGCAGAGTGGCAGGGGAGGAACATAAGGGGGGATTACAATGTTCTAACCAATAGGGAGTTCCTGGGGAAGGGAACAGCCTAACTAAACCAATGGGGCAGTAGTGGATTCATAAATGACAAGGAATCCTCTGGAATAAGGGGTAGGTGTGAGGGAGGACTGACAGCAGGACTGAACCAATGCCTCAGGGGGAGCGGGGTGGGTACAAAACCAACTATTGAAAACAATAATAAAAAAGAAAACACACCACAACATGCCAAGGTTAAGGATTTTGTAAGGAGATCATTATTTGGAAGCTTTAGTACTTTGTCTCCAACCATACTAGAGGAGATCAAGAGTTTGGTTCTTTCTGGTCCTCCTCACAACTCAACCGTTCAGGAAAAGTAAAATTACTGGAAATTACAGATGTCAGGTCAAGAGTGGAAAATTATTCTGACTAGGCCAGAATGCCAGATCAGAAATAATATGCTAGAGTTTATTAGCTGAAATACCTGAAGTAAGAAAGTACTCCAACAGCCCAGCTTATCTCACACTTTATTTTTAAAACACTCTATTCTCCAAATTCCTTCCTGAATCATACAGAGGGCAGAAACTATCTTATAAATTACTGCAGCACCAAAGAAGCCAGTTCATATTGGCTGGACATATCATTTTTGCATGCATATGAGCCTACTGCTTGGCCCACTAAGTTTGTATCTTATACCTTCCAAAGACACATGGCTGCTGGAGGGCAGCCTTGGGCTTTGTTTGCTTCTGTAGTCCCATTGCAAGATGGTCTATCTGAACCCAGGTGGTGGATGAGAACTTTGCAGCTCTGCTACCCCGTTCCTGTTGGTGATACTCAGGCCTCTCTGAGACAAAGCTCCCCCTTATCAGCAAACAGACATTTTGTTTGAAAAGGTGTGGACAGTTTGGACTGAGACAAAAACCAGGAATTTAGGTTTGCAGTTAGATCTGAAACATTAACTGTACTTAGTGGTTCACAAACAATCCTGATTGCAAAAAACTCCGGCTGAGTGGAGAAAAATCTAGCACAGTTTTGCTCCAAACAGAACTGTCAGAATTGGGTGAAAAGCATTTTAGGTGCCTCATGTAGCCCTTGCCCACAATGGCTCCAGAAAAAGTGAAAAGTGTTTCCGTACTTGAGGGTCAGGGTTGGAGTCAGCACTGTCACATAGCTCCCATTTCCTGCAGCTTCTCTTGCCTTTCTCCCTGACCTTCAGACCAGTGCACAGCCACCATGTTGACACAGTTCTAATTCAAATTTTCACCCAAACTGATTAGGATATTCTCAATTCACTGCCCTCAAATGCAGCTGAATTAAGACAGCAGGGTAATAAATGGGCTACCATATTAACAGTGATGTATGTCCCTGTTCCACAGAGCCAACATCAGACTAATTTTCATGTGGAAGTCATACTGTCACTAGATTTCACTGCCATTAAGAACCAGTTAAACATTAATTAATAGGCATTTAAACTTACTAGGACATGTTTAGTGAAAAATTCTCCCTTGGCTGAATAGTAATTGGCTTTATAAATTTCACATATCTCTTAGAAATTATTTTTTCTATCTGCACAGCCCATTGCTCCACCATTTTAATGTACAGTTCATTTGGTAATCATGTACAGACAGACAGACAACTAATCTATTTCATCCGACACTTTGTTTTAAATTTAAATGTGATCTCTTCTAAGAGAATCAAGAATTTAGCAGAAGGAAAAAAAGCAAATGAAAGCACTTATCATGCTTAAAAGAAATTGTTAATATTCAGAAGCTCACTGAGATTCCAATAGTAGTAGTCATTTTCAAGCCCTCTCTCCAGGAGTGAAAACATAATGGAAAATTTAAGTCTGTTGTTCCCTGATTCATGCTACTGTAGCTCCTTAGTTTAAAAAAATCAGTGCAGGCTATTAATCATTTCACTCCATGTGCAAAAATTTTGAATACCATAAAAGGTGAGTTGCAAAGGTCTGGGGAAAAAAAAAAACAGAGAGGGAGAGAAAGAAAAAATCAAACCCACCATAATTAGCAGACAGACATTTCAAACTGATGTTTAAATTTTACACTGTCTCCCACCTTCTTTTTCACATCTCAGCCTCTTCACTCAGTTGAAACACACAGCCACAAACAAGTATGATTATTTCTGCTCCGTTACTGACCAGCCCAGGAGCAAAGGAAAGAAAGACAGGATTTTATTCAACAATCCAGAGCTCTTCCTTGTCCATTTTATCTTAGCTTTCTTTCCCCTTAGCTTTCATATACAAGATATAAAATTAAACAGAATCATAAAACACTGAATAAAGTCAGCTGCTTTTTACCTTCCTGCAGACTCCTTTTTCCAGGCTCACTCACTCAACACACAAATGTGGCATGTCAGTACCTCTGGGTTTAGTACAAAGCTGACCAGAGGTGGATGAGTGTGGCAGCAGCTCCCTGGTTAGAGAGCAACAGACAACTTTCCCAAGCATCATTCTGGAAAAGGCTGTGAGAAGATCAAAGAAAAGAATGAGAAACAATTCTTAACTTGCTGCACCTGGTGTTGTGAACATGTGGCATGTGTAATGGAACGTGTAATCAGGTCCACCTGTAGCAAATTAGGGTATAAAAAGCAATGGGTTCTTTTTTTAATAAAGAGAATTAGCCTTCTGTGAATGTCTTGAGAGTTTATGTCACTTATTACCCAGTCCTGACCCCTTGCACTGACAGATGAGCAGTTTCAAAAGCCAGGAGGAGAAATGGCATTCTGCACCATGCCAAAGTGCTAATCTCCATTACTTGTGAGCCCTTGTGCATCTCACACAATCTGGGACACCAGGCTGCTGCCCACAGCAGATCAGAGTACATCCTCAGTAAAGGCAGACTGCACCAACTCCACTGAGCACAGTGCAGTTACATAATTTTAGACCACAGTGATATTTTCATTATAAACATCAATAACTAAAGACTTTTAAAATACTGCTGGCCATCTGTCACTCTGTAAGTGCAGCTATAGAAGCACTAACCTGGACCTTGTGGGATTAGATAATGTTATTTCACCTCAGAATTTTCACCACCAGTTGAGACCAGACTCAGTGATCAATACCACTGCTGATGGGACCATCAGAGAGCTCCCAACAAATTTTTTTCAAATGCTTTTATGAAAGAGCAATGTGTGCTCTTCAAATGTTGTATTCTCTGAGACTGCAACAGGTTCAACAAGAAACCTTAAAATAACTGATTTTCTAGTACTGACCTTTATCCATTTTCAACAAAAAAACTACTTAATACCAATGGGAAGGAAAAGGCCACATCTTAAAAAGGTGACTTTCATATTCTTAGAGGTCACACCATGACCTCATCAGTGTAGCATCTTTAATGCTGTCTTTACTTCGCATATAACACCATCAAATTGAAGCCTTCACATTTTAAACAATTATTGGTTTGTCTGATTTATGAATATGAAGAAAGCTAAGTACTCAAAATGCTATTTAGGCTGACTGAATTTGGTCTTCAGCTGGAAATGCTTCTACCCAATACAGGCAAAGCCTGCCCTCTCGAGCACTCTGTCCCTTGTGAGAAACTCGTCTGCATCAACTGACTTGTACTCAGTATCTAGCAGAGAAAAGTGAACTTGTGTGATTGCTTTAGTTCTTTCTCAGATTAAAGTGATAGATTTTTCAGTTAGAAGTATTTGAGTCTTTGAGCTATAAAAAAGTTTTCAAATTCAATTGCAACAAATCCCCATCTGCATGAGAAGGGACATGGGCAAAATCCAGTGCAGGAAACAAACCATGTTGCCTTAGTTCCACTGGAGCCACCTCCGCAAAAGAACAAAAGGAACTTCCTCTCTGAGACTCACCAAAGCTGCCATCTGCTCTCCAGCAGCCAGATGTGTGCAAAAAAGGCATAAAACTCCCAAAGATACAAAACCTGTACACATTCCCAGCTGAACACCGCTGACATTGTCTGGGTGACAGCACTTGCTGCACTGCACACCCGTATAATGGCTCTGGTTGTTATATTAACAGCATACAGCAAGGGCACTCAATCCCATATGGAACTGCTGGCATTTCCATGGCTCTCTGACAGAATGGCCTTGCACCCAAGTAAATCTGGCAGAGCATACAAGAAGGGAGGGACAGACAGAGGAATAAAAGGATCCTCACTATGTCCTTACCCCACAGCACCATCCTTCATCAGAGTAGCAAATTCAGTTATGTCCACATGCTGTGAGCAACTCATGGGGAGCAACTGCATAAAGAGAATCTTTCACCCTTTTCATCATATACTTAGTGATATACAATGTACCTGCTTGGCTAAAGGCACAGTGTGACCCAAGAATGGACCACAGGAGTACACAGATGAAACTCATTGTCTGAATTCCTGTTGTCTTTGGGGTGGTTTCAGACACTCTGTGAGGATTCTAGGTGGAATACTTTACAAAAAAAGTACAGGGCATGAAGTACTTCACAAAAATGACAGGCCAGATTCTCAGGTCACTTCACAAAACTGTACTAGATCTGCCAACAGGAACCTCCTGGCCATGGTTCAAGTCACCTGGATGCTGGTACTTTCTGCACTGGTCCACTTCTACACTTTTCTACACCTCTCAAGAGATGCCACTGAAAAATATATCATGAATGTGGGCGGTGAAAGAAGGGTTTTCTTCAAATGATTCATATTAACCAGTCTTAGAATTTCCACACCTCCCCATAAAATCTATGGAAAAATCTTGGGTATGGAAAAAGAGTGAAATCTTAAGCTTTATTCTGGGATAGCCCATGTAGTAAAAGCAGGAACCAGACTTCTGCCCAAGGTGACTTACCTTCTTTCTCTGCTTGGATTCTGTTCTTTACCCTCACTGGCAGAGCAGGGAACTAAGCTACAGGCTGGCGTGGGAGGGAGCAATGGTTTGGGGTTTCCTTACAGAGAGAGCCTGCAGTTCATAGTGATGTGCCAGAATGTGGAAAGAGCGTGTATTTGGCAGAAGGTGAAGGAACGGTATTTGTGGTAAATGACAGTGAGGGTTCAGGGCTGGGCAGATAGATGGAGGTTTGCATCAGGGAGAACAGGCAGAAAATGAGAGCATCTTAGTGGCATATTTAATTTCTGTAAGCCTGTTCTTTTGGGCAGCAACTGTCACAGTTTCAGAGACTGACAAGACACACTGAGTTCATGCAGCAACAGTTCCCTTTATTCAGATCTTGCTTTCTTATATACCTGAGGAGCATATGAGGTTGGTCCTCATTGGCTGAGCCAGTTACCTCCTGGTCAGCCAGCCAGCAGGAGCCTGAGTCCCCAACAGCCTGGGCCTGCTCTTACCAGTTGAATTATGTAAGGTTATTATGTAATTATTTTTATATATATTTCCATTATAAATTTTTAAGTATTTATACTTTGAGGCCTACAGGCCAGCTGTAGGCCACCACAGTTCCCCCTTTTTGTTTTTAAATACAAAAGCAGTGTCTGTCATCCTCTGCAGGGCTCTTGCAGACAAGATGACAGACACAGCCTTGTGTAAAAAACCTCGGCCTTGTCCTTGGACCAGGCCTTCAACTCAATTCAACAGGCCCAGCCCCTTTTTTGTTGGTGATGTATCCCATATATTCTTGAATTTGAAACATTCACTGTAGGGAGCTGTCAGGCGGGACCACTAGCAATACAAGTTATCACTATGGCATGCTGCAGGTTTATAGCTTAACAGTTACACATTTGCAGCTTAACTCTAACCATAGGAAACAACTCAACAGTTACAAAAGTACAGCTTAACTCTAAAAATGAGAAGCAGCTTAACCTAAAAACAGGAAACATTTCAATTCTCAGAACTGTGGGGAAAACAACCAACAAGAAAAACAATTTTAATTCAGGGCTGTCATCTATATTCTTAAATAAATAAAATCTTTAGTCTTCATTTCTTTAAATACATAAAATCCTTTTAATAGTGTCACCTGTTTTAGGGTATACACAGCACTAGGTGTTCCCCCATTTCTGCTTAAAATATATATTTTAAAGTGCTATGTAGGGGATACTAGTGGTGTAACACACCCTATAGCTGTAAGAATTGTATTTAATGAGGTATACAACTGCTTATTTACAAGACTTATTCAAGTCTCATGTCTTAGGTTTCACAGGCCACATCTTGGGACATGAGCAAAAATGACACATTTTTGTGTTTGTTATGTCTTTAAAATATTTGATTCTTGAAGTATTTGAGTAAAGTTACAAGTCAGTTGTCATTCTAAAAGTTCCATTGATGGCCCAAGGTGTATTTTTCTTTGAAGGATTATGAATAATCATTAAACTGAAAGTGACAAAGTTAAGTGTTATGTTGCCATTATTTAAAGTTATGACAAGGTATGTCCAGTTAGATATAAGGTGATAAAGTCTAGGTAAATATTGCCATGAATATTGTTCGAGAATAATATATGCAAGGCTTTCTTTTACAAGCATATTGAATAGGTTAACTTTTGGTGTGTTATTAATAACCCTATAAGCTTTAGAACTTTATTTGTACCTTTGACTGGTTTGTTATAAATTTGTCTAACAGTTTTTATCCTTAAATAACATGTCTGCACAATTCTGGATAACTGAGAACAAAACTTAATTTTAGGCTTGGCATGGCAGGACCCGCCAGGGTCTAAAGTTCTGCACTGCACTGGCTCAGCAGGAGCAGAGGTGTCTTCTCTGGTGTATATTGAGTTCTTAGCTGGTGTACAATCTAGAGAAAACTCTAGGTCCGGCAGTGGCCGAACAATTGGGACAGCAGCACCACTTCCACGTATAACATCTCTGGGAACTCCTGGTGACGCATTTCTTGGACCCACCCCCATGTCGTGGTGATGGGCGGGTACACCCCACCCCTTGGAGGCTGGGCAGAAAATGCAGGCACACCTTGCAGAAGGGGGCTTGAGGGTGTGGTCTTGGAGCTGGTCCGATTCGTCTTGGGAAGAAGTAGTTTTGGTGTGCTCGGGGTGTCTCTGCCCTCTGGGTCAGTGGCGGGGCGCCCTGTTGACAACACGCGCTGGTCTTGGGTGGTTACGGAGGCTTCTGCCAGCACAGCAGAACAAGGGGCAGTAGAGCAGTGGAGCACAGAGTGGGAAAGTGGCCCGTTGTTTCAGAGGTTTCGGTAGCCACAGCAGGGCACGGAGGGGCTGCAGAGTGCCCATTTAACACAGCCCGGCTGCTTGGGGCGATTCCACTGATGGCCCCAGGGATGGGGCAATGCACTGACAGATCCTAGTCCCGGAGGGCGTCAGGGCACTCCCCAGGTAGGTCGCCCTTGCCTGGGGAGGCTCTGCCTGCGGGCCTCCCAGCACATTGTATTTTCTGCACCCATCCTTTTCCTTCTCTCACCTGGCACAGTGTCTGCCCGCCCCACCACCTCCCTCGGTGCCCTGCTTTTGCCATTTGCCTCAGCAGACAGTGTCAGCTGTGATCCCTCTGCCGTCCTCACCAACCGCTCACTTTGCAACAGTTCCATCATGTTCGTGACAAGTCTCCAAGGCTTGATAACAGAAATGGCAGAGTCATCTCCTGTAGAGGCAGCTATGACAATATGTCAGCCAGTGTTGTTGATGTCGGCGAACCCAATGGGAAGAATGATGATGTCTAACTCCATTTCAGAAGGCTAAATGATTGCTTTATTATAATTATGTTATAATACATTAATATGCTATATAAAAGAGGATACTAAATACTACATGCTACTTTCTCTAACTATCATATCTAACTAACTCACAACTCGTGACCCTGTTCGCCAGAGCCCAGACACAGGTGGATCCGATTGGCTCTCAGGCCCAAACAATCCACCATGATCCAACCAAGAGCTCACTCCAGGTAAACAATTCTCCAAACACATTCCACAAGAGAAAAACATGGAGCAGAAATAGAAATTGTTTTCTCTTTCATTTCTCTCTGTGCACCTCAATAAAAAATCCTGAGAGAGAGAGAAATGTGCTTGCCACATATCACCGTTTTAGTATAAATTTAAAAAAAATTAAATTAAAAAAAATGCATCTGCAATTCTTCTGCAGGGTCCTACAAAAGAGAGCAAACACATCTCAAGAGGTCCCCTTATCAATTTGCTAGTTATCAATCAAAAGCGAAATCAAATGCTGATGTGGAATGTTCAAAGAGATCCTTTACCTGCAAACCATCTATCAAATCTCTAAAACAAAACCTACAACATAAAACCCAAACAACAATTAAAATAATGCTCAAATTTCAAGTCCAAACAACTGATTCTCCGGAGAAGTTGTCCATTGATTGGAAACGTTGATCTTGACATCCTCAAAAGTCCTTCTCAATGCTGAAACAGAGAACTGCTGAATCCTGAAACAAAACAACTGAAGAAAGTCCAAACAACAATTAAAAACCCATAAACAAAAACCAAATGTGACATCATATAATTATCTAATACCAAAACACTGAATGTCATCCCAGAGACTGCAACAACTGATAAAACCAACTCTGGGCTGATTGTCAACCATGCAAACATACCTTTCTTGTGCAAAAACCATCACCAAATTAAAAAAAAACTGAAAAAATCTCTGAAATCCCATGGCCAAAACTCTTAAATCAACCACTTTTTTTTCTTGTTCTTTGTCTTTTCAACCACCTCTATTTAATTAATCTTAAATCTAATAATTTTGTTTTTGTGGTTGTTGTTTTTTTTTTTTTTTTTTTTTTTTTTTTTATCTCGGAATCAGAATGCCCAGCAAGTAGCAGGCTTTGAGACCCTGCGCAGCTGGCGGCCCCGGTCCATGCGGGCGGAGCCAAGATCCCAAACCCGGCCGTGGGGCACACGGGGCCCCCCGGCCGGGGCGCTGGACCAATCGGTCCCAGCCCGACCGGCGGGGCGGGATGTTCATCTTCACAGCCCGCCCCCACCACGCGGCCAGTGTCACGGCAAGTCTTCCAGCATCGTGTTCATCCCGCACCGCGCCTGGCCGTGGCCGCAGCCACAGCCTCTCAGGACGCGGTTGGCCCCGCTCCTCAAACGAGGGCATGACACAAGAACTGCCCCAAGGCTCAGCAGAGAAGGTGTTTTTCCCAGAGAAGTGTTGATTCTCAGGACCTGCGGCACGGTTGGGCCGGCACGCAGCTCTCTGACCCCTGGCCGCAGCACCCCCACGCTCTCCGGGCACAATGCCAGCGGCAGCATTCCCGGAACTCATCCCCCCCACCCCCCAAACGGGAGCGGGAGGGGCGAGGGGCCTCGAGCTCCGGCGAGAATCCCCCACCCAAGCAAGAATTGGACCAAGAAAAACACTGTTCCCCAGAAAGGCACTAAACTTCATAACTTTCACTTTCGCGGCAGCTGCAAGGAGCTGCCGAGGAGCGCCAGCAGCAGAGAACAGGCTGGGAGGGGACCCCGGGCTGATTGGAGACGGCGGGGTCCGCTCCAACGCGGCCCCAGGCTGCTGCTGCTCGCTGCTGCTGGCAGCGCCTGGCGACCCGGCGAAAGCCGCGGGAGGCGGCGGGGCAGCCGGGACCAGCGGGGCCGGCGCGGGGGCCGGTGCGGGCGGCGAGGCGCGCATCACAGCCGATATCGGCGGCGGAGCCGGCGCGGGGAGGTCCTCGGCCGGCGCCGCAGGCTGGGGGTCTTCTATATCATCACAGCTCGCATCGGGAGCAGGCTCCGAGCCGGCGAGCGGGACCACCGGCGCGGCGGAACCGACCGCTGTGGAGGGATCGGCCGCTGGTGCAGGGGGCGCAGCCGCCGCTGCGGGAGCGATGACGGGCGGTGCCGGAGGCGGGGCTGACAACTCCGAGGCAGGGGCCGGCGCGGGAGCCGGCGCAGGCGGCGTCTCCGCCCCTGCTGAGGTGGCTTCAGGCCGGCTCTCAGCGGCGGGTGCGTCTCCCAGCTCCGAATGGGCAGGAGGAGGAGGAGGCACGGCTGCAGGCGGGGAAACCGGCGGGCGGAGCGGCGTCTCCGCCTCGGCCGGGAGCGGCCCCGCACCCTCCGAAGGGACGCGGGGGCGGGGCTCACACGCTGCAGGAGGAGGAGGTGGAGGAGGCTCCCTCTGCGCAGAAGCAGAAGAAAATTTCTGAGCCACGGACAAAGGCTCTGCCCCCCCCTTTTCGCGGGGGGGCACCTGCAGCAAAGACTGGATTATCGGAAAAGGGGTCCATTTCTGGACTATCGGAAGAAGCTCGAAATAAACTTTCATGTATCGAAACGCCCAGAGATCTCGCATGACGTTTTTCCTGATGAGGAAATACAGGGATCTCCAAGCCTCTGTATTCAGGGAAAAAGCCAGATCCCCGAAAAAAAACACGAGTGTCTGCATATTCAAGAAACTCCAAAAAATCATCATCAGGGATAGAAATTCCATTGACCCGAGCCAAATCTCTCCAGAGGGCAAGTATAGGGCCATGTACACAAGACAAACCAATGTCGAAATCTGCAGACATCTCTTCCCAAGGTTAAAGTCCACCCTAGATCAGGGTAGTACTATTATCAGAAAATCAGTACCTTTCAAAGGAAGGCAGAGGCGTCCAGTTACGGCAAACTGCTCGGGGCTGCACCTGGTCCAATAGAAAGGGTTCCCACGGCGTCTTACCTCCCCTATCCCTCGCAGGGACGTCGGACATGCCTTTTCAAGAGGGTTCACCTCCTTTCCCGTGTTAAATCACGGTTGTGGACCGATCCAGGTCCTGGTTCTTCATCCAACGTTCGGGGTCACCACTTGTTGTTGATGTCGGCGAACCCAATGGGAAGAATGATGATGTCTAACTCCATTTCAGAAGGCTAAATGATTGCTTTATTATAATTATGTTATAATACATTAATATGCTATATAAAAGAGGATACTAAATACTACATGCTACTTTCTCTAACTATCATATCTAACTAACTCACAACTCGTGACCCTGTTCACCAGAGCCCAGACACAGGTGGATCCGATTGGCTCTCAGGCCCAAACAATCCACCATGATCCAACCAAGAGCTCACTCCAGGTAAACAATTCTCCAAACACATTCCACAAGAGAAAAACATGGAGCAGAAATAGAAATTGTTTTCTCTTTCATTTCTCTCTGTGCACCTCAATAAAAAATCCTGAGAGAGAGAGAAATGTGCTTGCCACAAGCCAGCCCACTCCCAAGTTTTTAAATCTAGGGCAGCCACTTCTGATATGTCCAATTCCACGGTTCGCTCACCACATTATTCGGGCTAATAAAGCCCGTTCCTCATATTTTTCAAATCTGTTCTTTAGAATGTGAGCCCATACCTTCAGGAGGAGGTCCTCCGCTGTTGAAGCCCATGCTCCCATGCTGGTGGTGTCTTCTACTTACAAAAAAATAATAAAAGAAAAAATAAAGGTGGGTCTGGACCAATCACGGCTCTATACGCCGTTCTTTGCAGCTCAAAGGCTGCAGGCAACTCCTCCTGGTTGCCCCACAGTGCTGTGAATGCCACTCTTTGCAGCTCAAAGGCTGCAGGCAACTCCTCCTGGTTGCCCCACAGTGCTGTGAACGCCGCTCTTCGCAGCTCAAAGGCTGCAGGCAGCTCAAAGGCTGCAGGCAACTCTTCCCAGTTACCCCGTCTGTCTCTCTGCTCTATTGTTGGCAGCTGTTGCGATCACGTCAGGGCCCACCAATTGTCACAGTTTTGGGGACAGACCAGTGACAAGACACACCGAGTTCATGCAGCAACAGTTCACCTTATTCAGATCTTACTTCCTTATATACCCGAGGGGCTCATGAGCTTAGTCCTTCTTGGCTGAGCCACTTACTTCTTGGTCAACCAGCCAACAGAAGCCTGAGTCCCCAACGGCCTGGGCCTGCTCCTACCGGTCGAATTATGTAAGTAAGGCTATTATGTAATTATTTTTATATATATATTTCCGTTATAAATTTGTAATTATTTATACTTTGAGGCCTACAGGCCAGCTGTAGGCCACCACAAACAATCTGAGCAGCTGCATTCATTTCATGCACAAGACATCTCCAAGGATCCTCTCATATATGGAAATCACTGAAGTCACAGGTGAAATGCATCTGTCTCCCTCATGCATTGCAAGAGCCTTTTCACTAGGAACAGCTACTCAGTGAAGCAGACTCAGAGAAAAAATAAGCAACAATGCATAGAAAAAAATGATCAATTGTATTCCTCTGAGGTTCTAGGAAACCATAACTAATTACTGTTATTTAAAGAGGAAATGTAATTAAACCACTTGGAGCGGACAGAGCTCTGATCTGATGGGAAGAGGGCTGTGCTGCCACAGCAAAGTGTGGTACATGAAAATATATGTTCACAGACCAGCTGTTACATATTTTCTCTACCCACTTCTCACTTGTAGGTGAACATACTCCTGAAACTTGCCACAAATGTCATCATCACTTTCTGTTAATCCTCTCAAAGGTGTGAGGATCTTCTAATGACCAAAGGCATAAAAAAATCTCACTCCCATGTTGTATTCAGTGGACAGCATAACTGAAGGTTTCCCCCTTCCTGTTAGCAGGAACCAGGTGAGGAGAAACAGCACATCCCAGACAGCCAGCACCTCCTGCTCCAATGTGCTTCTGTCAAAAACCAGACAGCACACAGTGCCAGACAATACAGATGCAGCCCACCTGCCTTTTTACTGGACTTGCACAGATAGCAATATTAGCTTTTCTAGTTTCATTCCTTGTAACAATTTCTTTTTCTGCCTGTTTTGGGAGCTGGAAGATTTCAACTGCATTAATATGCTTCAGTCCTTAGTCCCATCAGAAAATGTTTGTTCCTTGGACAGAATATGAATCATTGTAATGGACTAAATTAGCTTCCACTTCTACATACTAATGTGGGAATTAATGTATAAAGTACCAACAATCTGAAATGAAAACAATTTACGTTTGGAGAAAAAGAGAATGACATATACAAAGTATTTGCCTTCCTTAAAGTGTTTCTGCACTTTTCTGAGCTTTGTTAATGTCATTTCATGACATTTCCCTTGCTGCTGGAAGGGCTACTTTGAAAGTAACAATGATGCTGGACTTTGAAGATCTGAACCATAAGACAATGACAGGGAAAAAAGGCATACTGAGTTTATCTAATCCTTGTACTTCCCATCCTACTTGGATTTGGAAATCAAAAATTTAGCAGCAAAGGATGATAGTTCTGCAGAAGAAAATGTGCATTCAGTTTTATGGTTTACTCAGTAAGGCCTAATCTTCCTTAATGTTTGGATTGGTTTTTTTTTTTTCCTTTTTTTTTTTTTTTCCTCTTGACTAACTTGAATGTCTAAGAACATTTCCATACTAATAATAATTGTATGGCATTTTCAAAAATGCTGGTAAGTTGAACTGGTAAAATAGCTGAGTGATGAAACCTGAGAATATTCTCACTGGATAATTTCAGATGAACTATCACTTCTATTTTAGTTGCTGAACACTTTATATGCTATTGCATTACTTAAAGGGTTAAATAATTACTACATCTAGATGAAATTTGTTAAATTTGATGGCTGATTTTTCCTGAACATTTTCAGTAACCTGTCATTGGCATTAGCAAGGAATTACAGGAATCAGCTTCCAAAAATGTACTTCTAACATACAATTTTTCTGTACAAATTTTCCATTGAACTATGAGTTGCTTTTTGGAACTGGCTTTCCAGAGCAGCTGTTAATATTACTCATACATATTAACTAATTAAAACACTGTGTCCAGCAGGTCTGGGACAGTGGCAGACTTGGAGTGGTGATGCAGACACAGTTACCTTCCATGCACCCTACTGGCATCTGCTGCCACCAAATTAATAGCACTACCAAAATAGTGATAAGCCAACACAGAGACACATCCTCAAGGAAAATTAATTTAAATGGTTCTTCTTTACTCATCTGAGCCCATATCACACGCAAGGGAACACAGTAAGATATATGCCAATCAAGAAGTTTAAGAAGTTCAACTGTGTAGCTATATTAACAAACATGCTAAATTTAAATTCTGAAATATTATTTTCAATAGAGTAGTCTTTCCTGAATTCAAAGTGTGAAACCTAAAAATTTCAGCAGGAATATTTCTCAAGTTAGATCTTCTGTATGAAATAACAATAGAAAACATATCACATGATGCTCAGTTTAATGAAATTAGGACTAAGTCTGAAAACAGACATACATTCTTCCAACACTGACTCTCACATGCAAATCTAGAGAAAAGAATCTCAGTAACTTTCCCAGCTGACATAGAGCTCAAACTCAGTCATTATATTCACTCTATTAAACTGATATTTTACCCTAATTATGCATGGATGACTTACAATGGAGGAATCATGAGCTCTGCTTCAGCACTGTGGAAGCAGAGTTTGTAGAAAACCAGCAGTGGTGGAAGTTGACTGGAAGGGGATCTTTCAAAATAAATGTCATTCTACATTTATGGCTGGCTATAACATTACTTCCACTGTTGCTGAAGTTGCAGATGCCTTCTTATCAAAAATCCATATTTTATGTAATATTTATAATTAAAACAAAACTTTTCTCTGAGACACAGAATATTAACTTGCCAGCTATGTTCTGCCCCTATTTCACATGTCTACAGTATAAACACAGGTTTAACTCATGAAAATAAATTGGTTTGGTTAGTAGCTTAGAAATATTTGTCAACATTAAGAAAATACAATTGGCCATTTCTTGTGGTAAGATAAGCCTGAAAGTATAGAAAATTATTACATTTGAGACACTTTGTAATCAACCATTTGCTCAAAAGCTGAATCTCAGAACACAACAAAGGCAAAAGCTACCACCTGCTCACTGGCATTTTAAGAAGCCTTAAATTTTGAATGCACGAGCATCCACTAGCTTTTTCTCCCACCGAGCCAGGGAAGGCAGAAGAAAAGCTGTCAATCATGTCAACAACCCCTCCAACCCAGAGCTCATCCCCAAGGGACTCTCTCTAACAACCAGCTTTCAAAAAATGGAAGGAGAAAAGAAGATAGCACAAAGGAAGTGCCAAAGCCTCCAGTGATATACAAATCTTCTTGGCTTTTCATCTGATGCAGCTGGAGTAATCAGAAGGAAAGGCTAATGAATATCCATCCATACAGCAACACTGCCACTACCCATACTTACCCTGTACTTCTCTATCTCTCCATGTCCTCCAGTTTCAGTGAAGGAAGAGCAGATCTGGGATGTAGCCCCTGGGAAGGATAAACAGTGGAGGTACTTGTTGCTTTTGTAGTATTTGCCAATTTACCAGTTTCGTAATATATAACAAGAAGAGCACATGATTAGTCATCAGTTTATTAGCAGGGGAAGTGAACTGCCTCCAGAAAAAACAGGAGAAAGGAAGGAAATTCAGGTCCTATTTAGTAACCGTCGGTCTCATACTAAGACCTAAAAATTCAGGGAATACCTAACAGTCTTATTATCAACTCTAAAGCTGATAAAGCTGTGCCTTTTTGCAAGAAAGGAATTCAGAGCCATTGACTTAAAAAGACACCCAGCCACATGAATTAGGAGATTTCTTTCAGAAAGCTCTATTGCCTTTGAACAAACTATTTTTTCTACAGAAACTTACATAGGAAGCATGGGGAAGGTGAAGCTGCATAGGCATATTCATTTTCATGCAACCTTGAGGGGAGCAGCTTTAGAACCTCAGCCAACCTAGGAGAGTTTTTCCAAACCAAAGTCAGCCACTCCATCCCTGTTAAGGGGAGGACTTGACAGAAGGACGAGGAAGTGGGGGGAGGTCTTGACTTCAACACCATTGCAAAAGAGGTCTAAGAGAGAGTCAGATGAAGGATTGTGCACTTTCCCACAGACCTAAATCTTTCCTGGACTCTGTGAGGGGAAAAAAGTGAGTGTGAAGAAAAAAAGAAAAACCAAAAAATTCTTTGCTAAGTTTACATTTCAGTGTTTGACATCACATGTTGTATGAAACAAAAACAGAGCTTATGCAAGCTGGTGGTGAATGAATCTAAGATGCTGTTCCTTGAGCCAAAGAATCCAAAGTCACAGAATCATAGAATATCCTGAGCTGGATGGCACCCATAGGGATCATCAAAGTCCAACTCCTGGCCCAGCTTTCAAAGCTGAAAGGGAGCCATGCAGGACCTAACCTGGGGATTAGCCACATGACCAGTCCCTACCCATTTAAGTGGTACTTAGCAAAACAAGGTACCAGTGGTAGACCCTTCTTACAAGAGGCCAGACAGCAAAACTGATTCACATTTTGACACTAAAATACAGCTTATCTATTCTGTGACTGCAGTGGATAACCCAGGCATTTCACTTCCACTGCTGTAACTGTTCTGCTGTAACAGTAACATAATAGAAATTCATTCTGAACACAATCCTTTCTGCAGGAATACAAAAATACCTTAATTTCTACTCTAATTCATGTCCTGTTCATGTAAAATGAGAACACAGTCTTTTGAAGGCACTGTAATTATATCTGGTCAAACTGCTACAACAAGAAAATCAAGCCATTATGAGTACAGGCTGGACTCTGGCTAGACACTCAGCAAGCACTGACCAGAGCAGATTAACTGCCTTGCTATATTTACAAAACAGCAGAGAAGATACTGTTAAATTCAAGTGAAGCTAATTCGGAATAGTTAGGAGGTCATATGCTATGCTGGTGCCATTGTCTAGGGGATAAAACTGTAATTGTAAAATTTATTTTTCTAATTTCAAATCATTAGGGTAAGATTGGAAGGACAGAATAAACATCAATATATCATCATGCATACCATGTATGACATTCTGTAACTACTGTTATGCTAACAAACTTATGGTATATGTATTCCAGGAAAAAAAACATTACATGAATTGTACTATGGCATAATGAAAAATAAAGAGGGTCAGGGATGTTACTGAAAAGTATTAAAGCTTCCTTCCAAGTACAAATCTATGGACCTACAGATCTTTCATGTTTAGAATCGAGCCTACATGTGATTCTTCTCTTCCTGAAAACCACTTTACATGGCAGGCATTAGGTAACAATTACTCCTGAGGGAGAGGGAGAGGGGAGGAGAGGAAGAGGAAGAGGAAGAGGAAGAGGAAGAGGAAGAGGAAGAGGAAGAGGAAGAGGAAGAGGAAGAGGAAGAGGAAGAGGAAGAGGAAGAGGAAGAGGAAGAGGAAGAGGAAGAGGAAGAGGAAGAGGAAGAGGAAGAGGAAGAGGAAGAGGAAGTCAGCGTTTGGACACTTGAGCGAATGCTATGAGATCCTCTGATCCTCTCAAAGGGCGCACCTGAAGCATTCAGAGAACAAACCGCCCCCATTTCATGCTATGTGTGGGTGCAAATGTTCATTCTTACTGCATGAGTCCCTGTGTATGCCAGCTCAAAAAAGACACCTCAGAGGCTTCCATCTTAGTGAACTGCTTTTAAAGCACTCCCATAACAAAACCTTTACTGATTTTAGTGGTTACACTTGGGTGGGTTTTTTAAACAGGAAAAAAGGAGTGTTTTTTCTATATGTTTCCATAAAGAAAGAAAATATCTGTTTGCTCATGTTCTCTTCAGCTACTCACAATGAGCTTGGTCAGGCCACAGGAATTAAAATAGACAGTATCTAGAGAGATGCTTTTTAGGCAAAGAAATAACGAACAAGCAAAAAATAAAGTGTCACATTCAAGGCTGAGGTTCATTTAAACATGCAGACTTCTCTTTTAACAGTTCAGTTTCTAAAGCCAAATGGCACAAATTTCATTACTACAAATAGTAAAGGAGAGGGAGAAGAAGGGCTATCTGAGCCCCACAAGGATCCTGCCGGCCCAAATTCCTATTTGTTTGGGATACCACCAGAACCTTGTATGCTCCAGCAAGCCAGGGAAAGTGGCAGGAGACCAGCTTCAAAAAAATAGGACTCTATAGGCCAAGCTTTCTGCATGGAAGAGAGCTCTCCATGGATATTCTGATAAAGGAAGCCTTCAGATCTAAAAATACCCATAGAAGGCATAAACAAACTCAAAAGAGAACAAAATTGATTAGCAGTTTTTGTATTCAATTTTAAACTATCTGTTAAACTGGAAGTGACATTTTGTCAGAAAGCCAGCTTTGCAATTTCTTTTATTTCATTTTTGTGACAAAATCCAGCAGCATGTCTTTTGCAGTTCTCCCTTATTTATTAATCCCATGAATAATAGATTTTTCTGGTGACTAACTCACCCTGACATTTTGGCCACCAGTCCTGCCCTTTTTTATTCCTTTAGGGAATGGATTTCCTTGCAAATTTAAATGGCAGGCCTGAAGAACACTTTAATGATAGCATTCTACATAAGTGGTACCATTCTTTCTTGAGGAGTTGATTTACCTGCCTAAAAAAAAAAAAAAAAAAAAAAAAAAAAAAAAAAAAAAAAAAAACCAAAAACAAAAACAAAAAAAACCACAACAGTGTTTCAATTAAGGAATTTAAATTATTCATAAAGAGAAATAATTCCACATCTTGGTCAAACGTTGTCTGCCCATTTCCTTAGATGATGCACATAGGCACAATAAAACAATACAATTTTTCAAAGCAGTTAACACTGAGGATGAGAAGATTTCCTTAGATGTTGCACATAGGCACAATAAAACAATACCATTTTTTAAACCAGATAGCACTGAAGATGAGAAGAATCACTAGTCACAGCAAGCCTGGAGCAAGCACAATAAGAGTATTTACAGAACTTGGACAAAAGGTACTTGCTTAGCTTGAAACAATAGAAATCCACTTTGTATCACCCTAAGACAGAAAGAGACATCTTTCAATAGATCTCAACACTCCAAGTTACTTTAATCACATCAAACTTTGTTTCTCATTTTAACAATGTAACTATGCCAAATACCCCATGGCAAAATTAAGAAATCATGTCCCCAGTGAAGTCAGTGACAAGCCACACATTCAAGAGATCCAAGATCTCCACCCTGATTTATTATTCTAAATTGGATAATCAACTTTTCACATACTATTACTCCATAACAATGCAGAATTTAATTCAAACACCTGTAGAGAGCAGCCAGCACTCTTCAGATCAACACACAACCCTACAACAGACAATTGTGGAACAACCGGACCATGTGCAAGTTCTTTAAAATCCAGCACCTTCATCAGCATTACATAAACTCTAGAATGAGTTATTATCTATTCTCAAAAGTCACAGGAACTGATGCCAGACAACTCAAGCATAAAACATTTTTCTGTGCAATAAAATTTATCAACTTCATTCTCAACTGAAAGTCAATGGACTCTCAGAGTCTTGTTTAAGAACACATTCCCTCCATACTGGGCAAGAAAAAGACCACAGAGCTCCTGCCTGAGCAAATGAGAACAGTCAAACTTGAATCCCAGAGCTGCCTGCACTCCCTGTTGAACTCACCGACAAGGGGGATTTCTGACCATGGACCCGCATGCAGCTGGTTCAAAATTGCTCTGCGCAGCATCTCAGCTCACCCATCTCCTACTCTCCTTTCCAAAGGGTGGGGTTAGCTCTGGACCAGGAGTACTTTGATGGAGTAGGGGAAGAGACCAAAGGACAAGGAGTGAGAGTTCTGGCACTAAGTTTTCATTGAAGTATTATGCGTCTTTTGTGCACTGATGCTTTAAATTTGTGCATCACATAAAATCAAAGGATGAAAACAAAGTAAAAATGCAAAGTCCATAAGTAATCCATGTCCTAAAGTAAATGATACAGCCACTAAAAAAAAGAAGTCAAACTAAAAAGTGGAAAACACACTGTAACAGTGGCCACTGGACTGAAATGGAAACATGTAACTTTTCACATCCATCCCTACGAGAGGTGCAAGCAAGCTCACAGCTTCCAACTGTGAGTTTGGTGTCTTTTGTACTTTATTTCTTTCATATTACCAGTTCAGAGAGAGCACTGAAGCAATCTTTAACATGATTCTGTGCAGTAACATAATTGAGGGATGCTGTGTGTGCATACTGCAGAAACCAAAGCCAAAAAAAGACCTTTTAGACTTCATTCCATTTACACTTAGCATCACAAAATAATTAATGTGTGTGTTAGCAGCAACAGAAACAAGAGATTTCATTCCCTATAACCTCTGCAGATGCATGGTAGAAGGCTTAGGTGAGATCCTGGTGAATGCAGCACTTGTTTAAGACAAGTGACACCAGCCCAGCTTCTCTTCAAAAGTACTCAAAGATCCTCAGAATGTCACATTCCTTCAATAATAGTTCCTACATGAATGTATCTCTGTCACACTCAAGAGCCTTCCAAAACAGCACATGAGAAGAGCATAGATGACTCCAAGAACATGGGAGTGTTCCAAGAAAAATGGCAAAGAAAAATGACACCAAGAAAAATGGCAAAGAAAAGTGACACCAAGAAAAATGGCAAAGAAAAGACTAAGTTACACTATTTCAGATTTCTTTTCAAAGAATCATTTATGTTGGAAAAAAGCCTTAAGATTATTGAGTCCAACTGTAATCCACCATTAAACCACATCCCTGACCACCACATTTACATGCCTTTTATATTCCCCCAGGGATGGTGACTCCATTGCTTTCCTGGGCAGCCTACTCCAGTGCTTGACAATCCTTGTGGTGAAGAAATTTTTCCTAATATCCAATCTAAATCTCCACTGATGCTGTTTTTGTGACTTCATCTTTCTTTATATCTTAAAGCCAGAATCTCATGGTCCTATACATACAGAAAGCAGGAGCAAGAGATTGATTTTCACAAGTAGTGAAATTCAGGATTTGATGGTTAGCATCAATTTGAGGCTCAGCTTTCACTAATCTAATGACATCTGTGACTCTTGACAGGAGGCTGCCACAGCCCTTTCACAGGGAGATCTGGTCACTTTTGACTTCAGGTGTACTTTTGCACTGCTACAAAATGCAGATCTAACACCATCAGCTGTGGAGTGGGTATTTTAACTCTGGGTAGCTGAGTGAAAAATATGGCACCACGTTTGTCACATCCTGGTTTTACACATGCTACTACAGGAACCTTTGTAACTAGGACGAAGGCCAAAATCAAGTGAATGTGAGATAAATATTCATTGAGAGCACAACTAAGAGGGTTTCATAGGGATTAAGTCAGGAAAAATTAGAAAATAGCACATGAGAGAATATATTATTAAATTATGTATTCCTCTCAGTTTATGAATAATATAAACTGAAACTGATAAGCAAAACTCTAGGTACCACCAGCATTATGCAACAAAAAATAAGCCAATTGTAAACTGCACAATCATTTCATTAATGATGGTAAAGACATCTCCAACTCAATGCTTTAATTTTAATTTACCTATTGTGTAATCTGTAAGTGGAAAAAATACTATTAAATTACACCTCACAAACACTCCTAGAAGATGATGCATCAGCATAATTTAAAGGATCAGAATTGAAAATTAACATTTCGTTTTCTATTATCAGAGCTTTGATGGCTTTAGATGAATAAATGTCAGACATTGCAAGAGCATACACTAGTTACCATGGATGTCTTTACTGGGCCCAATCATCAAGTTGCTCCCTGTAACATGGATTAACCTCTCTTCCCTTGCTTCTAAAGGTGCAGGCCAGAAGTGGGTGAAAGTATGAAACTCCATATCAATTAATCTTACATCAGGGATCATTTTTTCTCCAGAGATTAATTGACACATAACAAGATAATAAAAAATTAAGTCTTCCAATGTAATGTGAATTTAAAAAAAAGCTTCTAATAATCTCTCTATCACCTGTAATTAAAAATTATTGAATATTTGCAGTCTTTATTCACCTGTTCTCATCCTAACCCTGCAGATATATGGTCAGATGACTTTCAATGGGCCCACAGGGCACATTTTGAACTATAAGTGGGAAAGAAATGAGTAAGTGCTCATGGGATTTTCAAAATCATTTTCAAGCTTATCTATTCTGTGACTGCAGTGGATAACACAGTTATCTTCTTAACTTCTTCTTATAACTTCTTAAATTTATAAAAAGACCCGCAAGAACAAATTTTATATGCTACCTGTGATACAGTTAGCACGTGTATAAATTCCAGTGGAACCTACAAGAATCAAACTATGTATTACTGATTAATTACAAAAGTCAGTGAACTAAGATGCCCAGGTCCAAGCTGGAAAGGCATTACATGAAAAAGGCTTGTATATTTCTTCACTCAGCCATGGTATTTTAGGCACAACCAACAGAAGACGAGACAGCAGTGATTAAAAGACTTCCATCCTGCTATGGCAAATTGATTTCAGGGGTTCAATTTTCACTTCTATGGTGTTAAACCACACTTTTTCAGATTTATCAATGATTCCACAATGGAGCTCAAAGTAGCTGTTTCATAAACACAGATTGTGACTCAAAGCAATGACAAAGCCATCAGCTGCATCATTTCTGGCATTCACCACCGCCTCAGTTTGAAAGGTTTTCTATGAGGTCCAGGCCTCTTCCTAAGCATTTCTTTTGCTGGTACTGACAAAGGAAATATACAAAAATGTTTTAAGGGAAGATTATCAGTTTAGAGTTTAAACTGCTTGTCTTTAAAACAAACACTTAAGACCAAAAACCCTATTGAATTATTAGCAGACTTCTGACTAACAAAAAAACGTAGCCCCTAACTAAGCCCAAGAGAGCATCAGCTTCAGGTGAGAGCTCAGACTGCAAAAGGAACTATTCCTGCCTCTCAGTCCCTCTCTCTTGTTTTTTATTAGCAACATCATAAAGCTTTGCCTTCAGCCTGGATGCCTATGGTCTCTATTACTCTTAATTTCTTTAGCCACTGGAGCCACTTCAGAAACACTGCACTTGTCTGGATAGGGACTGAAATGATGTAAGGAAAAAGGGGCCAAGATGGGATTATATAAGAAAAGTATATAGTAAAAGTAATTCCTAAATCTTTTCACATCTCTTTTATGCTGCTCTGGCAGCCTCAAGCTGACCTCTTTAAAGTCACTCTATGCTATTAGTCCATTGAAAAGGAATCTCTACCAGACATCATTGATTGAGATCTATCATTTTCCTAGTTCCTCAGAATAAGCATGATGATAACTGTATTCTTCATTACAGCACTTCAGCAGGAAATTAGGTAATAACTGCAGCACACCTAAGTGTAATACACTTGTAACTCCCACTTCCAAAAAAAAAAGGGCAAACTTATTGATCTATCTACAAAGGAAAAGGAGCTTCAGTTTTGCAAACATTTTCAAAGATCACCTACCTGCCTTTTGAGAGAGTGACCAGTGGCAGCACAAGCCAGCCTTGAGAATTGAGCAATAGCAGAAAGTCAAAGCACTCAGAAACCACAAGTGGCTTTATAGATCTTTGTGATATAAACATTTCCAATATCCACACAGAGAAGGAAAGAAAAATTAAAATGCAAAAAATACCAAAGAGAGAAGTATTAGGGCCAAAAAAACACTAGAGGGCTCAGGGAAGCCCTAAGATGCATCAGAGAGGCAGTAAGAGTTCACTTCTCAGCACTTGGTCCGTGCACTGCAGGGTTTAAACAGCACAAGTCTCTTTATGGGATCTCTGCACTCATCTCCTCTATGACATGGGTAACCAGTGTTCTGAAAAACAAACTGTACCACCATGGTAGCAGGGCCAGGGTGACCTCTGCAACACTTTTTTCAGAGGCAGCAGTAAGACACTCATATACATGTTTTGTTCAGAAGAGCACCTGTGTTGGGGAAGATGAAATGGGAAAGCCTTGCAAATATGATTTCCTGGCAAAGGATTTGGAAAATACAGAGACTGTAAGTGAGATTGTGATGAGAACGAGCATTGAGATGTCAGACCTTGGTTGCTAAGCAACTAGAGAAGAGTGGTATAGCCAGGTGAAGGCAACTCCCCCTTTTGACCTACAGACAGATCCAAGGGTCAGATAGAATGTTCTGTCCCATCCCTCAAAAATGTATAGTTTATCCCACATCTGTAACCCTCCCCTGAAGTACCAGGTATCTGTAATCCCATTGGCCCAAGTCTTATTCCGCACCCACTCTGAAGCCTCCTGATAAGGCGTACCCAGGGGGCCAGATGGCCTCTTGGACCCTCTCTGGGAACCCTCTCTTAGCATCCTCTCCTGCCCCCACCACCTCTCTCTCTCTCTCTCTCTCCCCCTGCCCTCACTCCCTGGGGAGTCCATAAGTAATCCAGCTGTTCCAAGCTGCAGCTGGCACTCCAAGCAGGCCCCCACACCCACGCCCTTTGCAATAAACTGTATATTCTAAACCTGACTTCAGGGCCCTCTCATCTCCAGGACACCAGTGCTCCCTACACAGCTGCAATATGCTTTGGCAGTATTCCAGAGCAACAACAACTACAAAGTTCTCTTTTTTCACTCATAAGAAACCAGAGGTAAGCACCACATAAGGGTCTTGCCAGTTTTCTTGGGCACTTGGAAATAAAGAAATGGTATACACTGCTTCTTTTTGCACAAACACTGGTAATTTTTTGAAAGAGCTTCTAGCTCTCTAAGCAAGAAGAGGCTTTATCATCTGAAGCATGAGAAGGATGTCAGGATTCTGCTCATGACTAATGATTTCATGCTGTAATGCTTCAGCACTATACCTTGAGTTAAATAACTTCAGAAGATTAACTGAAGGATTACCTAAGCAAGAAGAGAGTGAAAAGCTTCAGGAGTGTATCCTGCACTTCTAGATGGACATCAATATCTGTCTCAATATCTCCCTTCAGCTTGTAGCCTCTGGTAATGTGAGGTGTGGACATGGGGGGAGGGAGGGAAAGAAAAAAAAATTAAGAGGAAAAAAAGAAAAGAGAACCATCTGAAAAGGGAGATAAGTAACTGGGGAAATTACAAATATGGCTTGTGCAGTAAAAAGCTCAGTATATAGAACTGATTGAAGAGTTCAATACGAGGGAACAAGGGTCTCATTTCAGCTGCTGATCAGTTTAGATTCATGGCCACAATAGAAAAGGCTATGTTCCACGGCTTTACCTTCTGATTATTAAGAACAGTTACTACTTATGAGACTTTTTTTCCTTAAGATAGATTCATACTTCGTGATTTCTCACCTGATGAGCACTATTCAGACAAAATTCACAATCAGAGCTCATAATAACTTTCACATATTAGTAGACATTTATGTCAACAATCCCCATGGCTCACAAAACCAAATCCATCCAGGAAAATTTTTCAAAAGCATATGGCCTCAAAAACAAGTCAAACAGAAGAAAACTCCCAATGAAAAAATTGGGAAAGGAAATTTTAAGGAAAGATCTATAGTTACAGGCACATATAGTTTACAAGACTAGAAAGAACAGCAAGTGCTGGTATTGCCAGAACTGCAGCTTATCTGTAACTGTCCTAATTCACCAAAAAGCCAAGAGTTGCCCATTTCTTATCCCTGGATACCATCGACAGCTTACACTGAAGCACAGCATTACCAAAGACTGCCTGTGTCAGGATAGCTGTCTCCCATTTATCTTCTCTGCCATCGTGAACTTGTTTGTGCAGATTCCAAAAGAAAATCTGGCAGAGAAACTGAAGCAGAATTGAAACAGCCAGAGGAATAAATTTTTCTCCTTTCTTTTGGACAAAAGCAGGCAGTGAATAACTGCTGAATTTTAAGGTAATAAAAGGAAGTTTTGTGTGCAGCCTCCTCCTTCATTCCAAAAAACCAAGGATTAATTTCAGTTGCTCTTAAGCAAGAACACAAAATGTGCAAATGCAAAATCTGTGTAGTAAAAATCTATGCTGAAAAGTGTCAAAATGGACAGTATAGTATTTTCCTCAAACTCCATATGGCCAGCCTATTGTATCAGATCCTCATCTGATTTAAACTGAAGAATTGGTGACACAGACATTAGGAGTGCCAGCAATACACATCTTCCCACATGCTCCTTTCCCAACACATATGGCTTGCTCACTTACATGGAGGAAGCAGAAAAAAGGCTGCAGGCATGTGGTTTTGCCAACAGTTAAGTATTGCAAGGAGAAATTCTGTTATTTGAGGTGCAGAAATCACAGTTGCTCTTGATTGCTGGGACCAACACAGACATTCTACCCTGTAGCCACGAAGGAAGCAAAAGTAAGTTCTCCTGTACATGACATCCTCATGGCAGTAAATGAACACCACCACTATGCTGCTGCAGTCACTGAAGCTAAAAAGCTGGCCACCAGGCCTGACAAAATCTTTACAGCTCTATGATCACTGTATGCATGCCTCAGTTGCTTCCTTTTGCTTTGCACTGTTTATAAGGGACAATGATGGACTAAATGCTTTGCTTGAGCTCAGAGCTTAGTGCGTGTGGGGTGTGTGATGAACCATAAACCATTGGAATGTACAGTGGCCCTTCATGATTAGGAAAGATCTTATGGTCTGCCATGATCAGTTAACCCACAGCCCTTCTAGAAGGTTCTCTTCCGGAAAAAGGAACAAAGGACACGTGCATATGCTGGTTTTGAGGAGGAAAACAAGAGGATTGATTTCAGCTGCAAAAATGCTACATTGCGGTCTCTTCTCTCAGGGCACGTGCAAAGAACACTGAACCAAAGACTGAACAGACACTGACCAAAGACACACATCCCTTTTATCATCAAACAGCCAATATGTGTTGCCCTATTCATAGAAAAAAAATTACTCATCTAGCTGTAGGTTCCCTGTTGTGACCCCTGATTCTCCTTAAGGCTAAGGGAAACTCACTCATAGTTGATTTAGTTCTTTCTGGTGAAGCCCTGAGAGCAGACTATGGTGAAGCAGCAGAACACCCAGCAGGACGATTAAAAAAACAGCCTGACAAAGAAGAGGGTAATTCGTCTTCCAGCAAAAGCCACACAAGGCCAGATCTGCGGGTCTTATTTAGAGAGACTTAAAGAGCCGAACTCTGATCAAGAAATTGCAGAAAAAATTAAACATCTCTCCTCATCTTTGCACTCAGACTACATCTAAACATTGCTAGTTCTTCCTGTACAACACCTCTTAAAAAATTAACTTGCAAGATCGTGTACTCCCAATCTCCAACCAAGCTCTCATCCAACATTCAGCAGTACACTGGAGACATCCCCTTCCTTGTCTGATACATGCAAAGCTTTGTCCTCACCTGTCATTGACCCCCATGGCACTGTTTTTCTAGTTCCCATTTCTCTAGCACAGACGTATGCTGCTTGTTTTCACTGTCAAGGTCTTGGCAAAGCTATCCTTCCCCTTGCCATCAGCTCTTACACAAACATCCCAGATGTTTGTGTAACCAGCTCTTCAAACCCTCTTCAGCAGCTTGGGGGCACAGCAGGGCCAGGAAGTGAACACCTTGCTGAGACAGGCCAAAGCTGGGACACTTCCACAACCACAGCACTGACAGTAACAGTTGCTTCTAATTCCCCAAAATTGGGTGAGGCTAACACCCCAAAACTGGGTGATGACTTGCAAATAGAGTGAGAAAGTATCAGGTCTGTCATTGCCCTGACAACTCTCCAGTTGTATTCCACTGTGGCCATTCCTGCCCAAGGCAAGGTTCTTGCCATGCAGGACCACTAATAAAATCTCTTTTGCTCTGTCTGTAGCATACCCTCAAGTATTCATCCAATATAGTCATAAATTTGTCTGATATGCCTCCCTGATGTTAATTAAGATTAAGATGTTAATTGCTATGACATTCTTCCATAATTGATCTTGTTTTTTGAATTTGTAGCAATAGACCATAGAGCAAATTCAGGTCTCCCTTCACCATAGCATACAGACCATTTACAAATATGCAGCTGTTAACTAACAACTCAAGTGACACAAATGCATTCAACAATTCTGTGTTTTACCTGTGGGGCAAAGAGGACAAGAGGGGTGGCAAGGCACCTCCCAGTCAAAGAAACTAATATTTAAAATAACGTTCAAAAGTCATATACAAAATTCTGGGAAAAGTCACAGGTAGCAGCAAGGCTGAAGTGTTATTTGAGGCATAAAAGCAGAGAGTTAGACTCCATAATGATCTGCAATGATAAAATGATGCAAATCCCATCAAGTGGCATCAGCGCCAGGCAGCCAGCCCAGGAAGTCTGGACATCACCCTCTGTTCCCCAGACTACATCCCCATCTGCTGCAAGTTGGCCACAAGCAGCAGCCTCTCCCAGGCACAGACCCATGTGAAACAAATGCTCACAGAACATATTTTATTTCCAGCATCTACTTTTTCTTTTGTATGTTGTTCAGGTGCCAGGCAGAAAGGCTGGAGACAAATGTTGACAAGTGAGCTTGGGGCAGATTACCAACTCTGAAATACTCAAAGGTGTGTAGGTTATGTACAATTCCCCATGGAAGTGTACAGGAAAACTGCTGACTTCTAATACAGTCGGGATAAAACGATTGGAATATAAAATGTAGGGATAAAATGAATTTAAAAAAAAAAAACCCAACATCTAAAACTGCCAAATCACTGTCTTTGTTAACATCTGCCATAACAACACAGATAAACAACTGGTATAAATGGCTTTTTTTGTAAAGTTCGGGAGTCTAACATTCCTAGACTGGAAGCTGCAGTGGCAGGGGCTGTGTCCTGGGGCTGCATGGCTGGTTTTTGGTTTTTGCTTCTTTCAATTCCAGTCGCAGGGCCACTCTGCAAGCTCTCCAGAGAGGGGCCCAGTCCCATGGCAGAGCCTGCTCGTCCGGCCCAGCTGAGACAAGGGCAGGGCCGGGCCAGCCTTGTTACCTGTTCCCAGGCAGGAAGAAAAAAGAGGAAGTTCCTGGGTTTCTTTCATCTTTAACATGTGTTTTTCACAGAGGCATGTCCAGCTTTCCAGTTGCTGGAAGCTTTGCATCACTTCCCTAAATGTCTCCCATGCAAAACCATGACATACCTAGACAAACTAAGGAGCAAAGGGTGGTTGTCTACCTCCCACAGCTAAAAGCTAAAACATTTTGGAAGCAGTTTTAAAATCTCAATAAGTATCTCCACTACAACAGCTTTAGTTAAAAGTATTTTTCTCATAACGTATCTCACTGAAACAGGAGTATTTCCATCATGAAGTGCAGCAGGGGTGTAGCATGAATTGGTATTAGCTTAGATTTGAGTCACCTCTTGGAGATGTTATTTCATTGATTTCAACTGAATTACTTTGATTTGTGCTATTATAAGAAAGAAAGAGAAAAAGAAAGAGTATCAGTGTTGAGATCCCTGATTTGGGAAGAATGAGCTCTGACTCCAATGATTTCAGAAGGTTAATTAATTACCTTATTAAACTATATTATACTATAACTATATTACACTAATTAGAATTTTTACTAACTACTAACTAGAAAACTCGTGACTCTCTCTTTGAGAGTCTTGACATATACATGGACTGAATTGGTTAACAAATCTAAAATATTATTATTAGAATTTAATTATGTAATTAGTTTGGGTAAACAATCTCTATACCATATTCCACATGGGTAGAAACAGAGAGCAGTGAATGAGATAAGAATTGTTTTGATTCTCTTCTCTGCTTCTCTCACAGCTTCTCTCAGGAGAAATCCTGAGAAAGGTAAGTCTCTCTCTGTTCAGAGGGTATGTAAATACCACAGAAGAGTTTTCATCTTGATTTTGCACCAAAGAACTCAATAGTATTTATGCCATTGACTGCAGTGAGTGCCAGATTCAAGTCAGCACCCGAAGAGCATCATTTTTAGAAGGTGCAGTAAATTCTATTGCACCTCCCTGGGATGGGGAGTGCACCTCCCAGATGGCCAGTTTCTGCTACATTTTTTTGCTATCCTCTACTTGGTCTGAAAACATTAATAATGAAGGGTGAGTTTTAAAAAAGAAAAAAGTTATTTTGGAAATGTGTCTCCCACTGAGCACACGTAGAGTGGAAGTGCTGATGTGGTTCCTTTACCAGGCACTAAGGCCTGTGTGGGACTTGATCCTGAAAACACCACATGGTAGTTTTGCTTTTATCGCCTACTAGGAGAGTAATTTCATAAGTGAGAGTGACTTGACTAGGTACCAGTGATGAAACCTAAAATCCATGTGGTGAAAAGTAGAGACTTTAGGTAAGAGTGCCAGAAACAGTTACTAGGCTTGTTCTCAGATGTGACTGTGGCTGAAACAAGAGCCTACTCTTCATTTGGCTGATTACAATGAAACTGTTAAATCTTGAACTATTTAGCATGTAGGAATATCAATTTCCCCCCAATAAATAGAGGAAAAAAACAGCATTTAAACAATCATTTTAAAAATTGAATTACTTGAATTCTTAACAATTTCCTGTGGTTAATGGTTCTTGCTTTTACCTCACACCATTAATTTTGGAAGTCATCATTAATCCAAGAAAAGCATTGAGCTTTCATTATTACTGCTTAATTACATGTAAAAATAGACAGACTGTCAATATTAATCTGCGTTACAACAGCCCAACTAAGTTATCTTCAATTCTTAGCACATTCTACAGCTGTCATTTTATGCCAGGTAACAACCAATAAATTTATTAATTTAAACAAAACTTTTTACTAGGGAGATAGGAAATCTGTATTTGAGCTCATGAACACTTGTATCTTACTACACAACTCCTATTGTATTTTGTTTACCATGTGTGAGCCCCCAAGGTAAAGCCCTTGCAAGCTTTACCTTGACATTTTTATGTAAATGGCTTGAACTTACTTGTGGAAATCTGTCACTGTTGAGGCAGGGACGGGAATGATGAGACTCCATCTTCAGAAGGCAAAGAATGAGTGTTTATTCAAAAGTACATCTCTCTTTTATAGAGAACATCGTGAAGACTAATTTCATTGGTCTTAAAGTAAAAACATTTCACCTGATTGGTACACTGGGCTTAGGTCAGTGTGGCAGAACATATCTATAAACAATATGAACAGAAAACAAGACAATAGGTTGTTTACATTCCTCCCAGACTCAGCCTGGCAGAAATCTTTCTCTTTTCTCTCTGACTGAACTGAGAATATCCACAGAAATCTCATAAGACAGGTTCTGTCTTACAAAATTTAAAAATCAAGGTCATGAGAGTAAAGGTGGACTTAAATATTTAAATAAGAGAAGTCTAATTTCTCAGACAAGCAGGGACCTCTTAACATCTTTATATACTTGTTTGGAAGTATCTGTTACCCTATTGCTTTCCACAAGCCTTCAGAGTAAAGCTCATGAAAGTGTCCTGTTTTTTTAATCAGGAAAAAAATCTTTTCATTACTTTCCACAGCTAGTCACTGAACTACTAAGGGGCAAAAAAAACCATCTGAATTATGAGAATAAAAGGCAGGTTTTGCATGTACTTGTCAGCCAAAGCATGGTAAATTTTGTTTGCATGTCATACCTGCAAAAAGGTCTTCATTTGCTCCTTCATCACTTTGAATAGGCAAGATGTGAGGCTTGAAATAGTCAAAATCTCTATATTTAATGAACTCTCCTGCCTAAAGACATGAAGTGGAAAAGGAAGGGGGAAACAGAACATACCCAACTGCATTGAGTTGGATTTCTTCTACAGTATCAGTAGCAAGGCTCCCATTAAAGTTAAGCATGGGGAAGGAGGGCATTAAATCAAAGTCCTCACAAGAGTCAGAATTGGTTTTTATACCATTTATATTTTTACACCATCTATGTTTATTATAATCTGAATCGTAGAAAAATGTACTGAAAAAGACTTCTGGAGACTCCATCATTGATCCAGTATCAAATGGGTTGACATCACTAGACACTCATCTGCCATGATCCTCAAACCCCTGACTCGCACAACTTCCCCAGATAACCTTACACCCTCTTAAATCTACCACTGAAATGAGGGCATTTTGGTATTTCCTAACTGAAACAAACTGAGCAGCACCACAAGTCCAATGGCTTGCTCTTCAGCCTAGCAGTAAGACAGCAAAGTCTGTCTCAAACAACCACCTAAGTATCAATAAGCTGCCCCCTCAATCCCCTTCATCCCCTTCTCTTTGGCAGAAACCAACCCCATTTGTTTATCCTTCATAGGTCATGTTCTCTAAAATTCTTGCTATTTCCCAGCTGTCGTTGCAATTGAACCATCTCTCAATATGTCAAGATTGATTTGTCAGCCTTAGTGAAGGCTGTGAGACTGTCCTGGTGAGACATCATGAACATGCTGTCCAACAGATTGCTGCTTTGGGCATCGATCTTCCAAGAGAAGCAACTGAACAATATTCTCCTCAAAGCCAGGCAGTGTTTATACCCGAGTGGCTGACACAACAACTCACTTTAACATACAATAATGTTATTAATTTATTATATGTTAATTCTTGCTTAGAAAATAATATAAGATGAGGAATGCTACTGATGAAAGCCCTGCAGTGGAAGATGACAGATGCTCCGCAGATTACAGATTACTTTCTTTTTAATAAAAACATTCCACTTACTTCTTTGAAATTGCTTTCTTCAAATGGAAAGAAATTGCTTTTTCCTGCTATTGCTTTTTGTTCTCATATGAAGTACACTTTCCTCCCTCTCATTACTGAAAAGCACATTTAGTTGTATTTCCCCTTTAACTTCCTTCAGAGGATGAAAGACAACAACAGCAACCAGAGACCAAATACTACATCAATCCAGAAGCCAGCCAATTTAATTCAGTTCAAGAACATAGGAGATTTGAAGTGAACAATTTTTGTGACATGCGGAGTAATGAAAAGTTGACAGCATGAAATGGAATTCTTTTACCATTACAAGCAAGTGACAAGTTTTTGGGTCACATCCTATGATTTAGATTGACTTTTGGAGCCAGAACCCCAAATCTTTGTCACTGAGTAAGAAAGGGTATACTTCACCTTCAACTAAGTTTGCTAGCAGAAAAAACCAACATGAGAGTAAAGCATTCTTTGGCAAGATCTCTAAACCCAATCCCACCCACTGTTTTTCACTGTATAACTCCTAAATTGTTAATGTATTACAGTAAAATTCAAGATCTAAGTGTTTTCACAGCATCACATTTTAATATAAATTACACATGACAAGTGAGTAATTTCTTAAGTTATAGCATATAAAGCAAAGAGTCTCAAGGGAAAGCCAAAAGCATACGAAGATCATACTGATGTATTAGTATTTTATGAGGAAAAGTGAGAAAGGAGAGAGATTTCCCTTTCTTCTTTAAGCTTACTCATGTATCATACCAAAATAACAAGCACCAAATTGACTGTTATTGTAAAGACAAAAAATTAGGTTACATTCACACATCAGACTGTCAGTGGACTAGTTTTTTCTATTTCTCCCCTGTATCTCCAGGCTGGATGCTCCTTTCTTTTCTTTCTCTATTCCTCTCCTGCACCTTTCAATTCTTGAAGCCTTACCACTCCTCTAAGGAAGGTATCCATCAGTTCTCAGGGCCACAGAATTTTGCCTGTTTAAATGGCAGAATTTGTCTCTCAAATGATTCTAAAATAGCTTGTTCTTTCTCCTGATTAAAAACCTTGACCACTAATAACTATGTTTTGGCCAATCAAACAGTGACAAGAGCTAGAGATTGTAATACAATTTAAAAGAGAAAGAAGAGAGTTAGCAGAGGGAGACGACCCAGTTTTGAACTCACCTCTGTTACAAGAACCTTGATGATGCATATAAGCACTGTCAGGGGCATATGTCCCCTTGCTGAATCACTGCTATGCAGTGCTCCACTCCTGTTTGCTCCATCAGCCTGCAACCCTCTGTTAGCCCCCAGCCCCAGCTGTCAGAGGGCACACTGCTCCCAGTCCAGGGCTCAGCAGAGGTACCAGGCTGCAGAACCAGAGCTGGCAAGCTGGGGAGGGGGAGCCACAGTATAATTTAATTCCCTAGCAAAGTATATTCCTGCTTACAATAATCTACTTTCAAGTCTTCTATGTACATCTTAAAAGCCACAGCAGATTTACACATTGCTCTCAGCCCGTTTGTTCCTGTTCCATTTCACTGCAGCATTTTTTCATGCTGCTGCTAAGATATTGCTGTTAGTCAGTCCCAAGCACAAGGGCAGAGCTAGCTCTCTCCATTAGGGCAACAATGACCATACCCAGCTTCCTCAAGGCTCTGCCCCTTCACAGATCTCTCTCACAGATCTCTATGCACAAATCCCAGTGTTATTATCATTTACTCTATGCTCCAGTCATGGTAATAAATTATTCTCCTTCTCAACCAGCAGCTGCCTGCAAAGGACTAAATAAGCTCTTCACATTTTTTTTACTGAAAGAAATCAGCTAAGTGGTAAAAAAAAAAAAAAAAAAACACAAAAAAAAAAAACCACAAAAAAAAAAAACCAAAAAAAAAAAAAAAACAACAAAAAAACAAAAAAAAAACCACTGCCCATGCCTAAAAGGAAGCTGAAAGACCTCAAGTGGCAAAGTAACACATACATTTGCAGAGACAGAGAGACAGGAGGGACACCCAACCAAAAAAATCCCCTTGTTCCCTTGTTTCACTGGCCAAAACTCCTCAGCAACTGCTTCACTTCTGAAGACCACAGGAAAAAAAAACTGAAAGAAAAAGAAAATACAGCAATACAGCCTGATTTTTCATACCATTTTTTCTGTCATCTACTTCCTGAGATTGGTCACTTTCTCCTGATCCTTTCAGCATTGCTATGTAAAGTACAAGAACTTTCACTGATTCAAGTGATGCAGAACAAAGAACCAAATAGTCAGACATGGTAGGCATTCTGCAGACTCCAAACCCAGGAAGCAGTAAAACCAGAGAGGCAAAAATCAACCTATTTTTTTCCACTAGAGTGGTTCATTTTACTTCCCTGGACATCTTCAGGGAAGATCCTTCTATCTCAATCCTTTCCAGATTGCAGGTAATACAGCAGAAAGTAAGAGCCCAAAGTGAAAGCATTTGTGATAGTAGTCTGCAGAAAAAAATAGCTTTTTTCACACTATGCTCTAAGCTTGCCTGAAGAGCTGAAGGACCTCATAAGCTACATGTGGCTCCAGAGAGGTCAGCCTGACCTTGCACACAAGTGCTTATGATGGCCTCTCTGCACAACCCAGACCAGCTGAGCTGTAAAATCAGCCCACCCTGTCACAGTTGTGGGCAACACCACCTTCACCCTCCTGGAGGTTCCTTTATTCTCCCTGTTTGGTACATCACAATCCTTTAGACAAAGCTAAATGTCACCTACCACAAAGATGCTGTAAGTTATAGAATTCTTTAGCTCTCCCTCCCAATGAAACTTCTTCCATTTTCATCACAGATTTAAGAAAATATAGCACATACAACACTGGTTTTTGACATTTTGGGCAAATTCTTTTCATAGTGCTGCTTACAAAACAGATCAAAAGTATATGCTCAATTTTGATCCTAACAACATAAACCCCATTCTACTAAATAATTTCCCCCTGAAAGATTTCAATATATATGAAACTGTCAAAAATGTCCATTATACACATAAAGGGTACTATGTTATTTACAAAAATAAAGTAAAAAAAATAGTAATATAAAACCTACAGAGACATGGGAAAGATAAATTAACATCTACTAGAAGACAGAGAAATTCCTAAATGACAAAAAGTCAGGAAAAAAATCTTCAGGTTATATTGTGAGCATTTCTATTATGTTTGTGACTTAGTAAAGGATACGGAATGCTACCAATAGATGTCCATATATGTTTTTTGTTTGGCTCACTAACAGCCTACTTCAATTTTCACTGACTTGTTGAGGAACAAAAAAATAACGCAAAAAAAAACAAAAAAGAAAGAAAAAAAAACAAAAAACAACAAAAAAAACACCACAAATCAAAAAAAAAAAAAAAAAAACACCTGCATAAAAAGGCATACATATCAACTACATAGGATGAGTCTACATAAGATGAGTCTAAACAGTGCTCTATACTTTACCTTCAAAAAACACAGAATTTAAACCTTCTGAATTGCATATGCACAGAAGTACCACTCCTTTCTTTCATGAACTAATAAAGAAACCTCAAGGAAACATAAACCATATGCTAAGTTAAGCACACGCTGGGACATGAGTCATGACTTTGTGTTTCTTCTTAGAATTGCCTTAAAATATTCGTGCCATATAATCATAAAACATCTTGAATTTTAAAGAAGTTGAAAGGAAAAACAACTGATCCTAAAGAGTAAGTTCCCCTTTTCCAAGTACAAGCCTGGATCCATGGGGGTCTGTATTCTTTTGCTAGGTTCAGTGGTCTTAGGCTGATTTGACTGCAATAGTTACACTGAACAAGCACCAGCTGAACATAACTCACAGTGTGTTCCAATCTCTTCGCTCTCTTTTTAATCTTACCTAAATAATGTACTTATTACAGGGATCAAAACAAGCCTTTGAATTTTTGACTCAAAACATTTTCCAAATTTCAGCCTATACCATTTTACAAGCCTTACGGAGCCCCTTACAAAAAGCAATACAAGGATCATCTATGCTTCTGGATCTCTTTTACACTGATAATAACCAGCATTATAAAACATTGTCATTGTAATCTCTGATACAGCTAGAATGTACACAGACAAATGGTCTGAAGTCCATTCTGCAAATCCCAAAGTAACTCCTTGGTTTACACCTTGTAATCTTTTATTGCTTCACTTCCTGAGGACATTTCTCAAACTCCATGGCCCACTAATAACATAGATATTTGTCTTATGTTACCAAGTTTTCTTCTTGCTCATCTCTTACTAAACAGGACTGAGAGCAGGAGGATCAGAACATCTCCATTGTCAGCAGTGGACCTTAAACCAGTGAAAATGGTGAATTTACTTCTGTATTTTTCTGAGTCTCCCCCATCCAAAATTGTGGGAGAATAGATTGATAGCAATAGGAATGGAGCTGCTGGCTGGCCGAACCTCATCCCTAATGGGGTGCAGCTGTGTAATACAGGTGACCACTGTTAAAGGAAAAGGAGTGCTGATTTGTATTGACCAAACACGATAGGGTAAAAGTGCACACAGGTGTTATGCATAAGGGAAAAGTGTTTAAAAGGTTGTACTGCAGAATAATAAAATGCTGATGCTTGAAACCATTCATGGTGTTAGTCGTGTGTCTTCCATCACAAGATGTTTTTCACATAGTTTTAAGTAGCAACCATTTAGGACAGTATATTTACACATCTGCCTAGTCTCTGTTTTTTGGTTGCCCACTGATACCGATAAAGCGTCAATACATAAATCTTTATGGAAAAAGCCATAAGCATTAAAAGGAAGTGCTGTATTTTGCACATTTTTGGACTATTCCAAAACAGTGCATGAAGTTGCATTCTTTTACCAATTCCACCACAGAATTTTGAATTTTATTATTAGTTTGTGGTAAACATTTGCCTTCTGTGTCACTCTTTAGACTAAGAGCCATTTCCATACCACTTATCCTTGTCAAGTACAACTCTTCCATAGTCTGACCCACAGAACTCCACAGAGCAGCAGTTAATTGCAGGGTTTTATTAGAACTGAGGAAGACGCAGACCTGGGCATGAAAGTGGTTTCAGTTAGACTCCTTCCAGCTGCGTGACAGGAGAGGCACAGAGTTTCCAACACAAAAGTTAAGATGGCAACTTGTGACCCAACTACAACAGTCATAATTTGTAGCCTTGGGCTAATTTTTCTACAACTCATTCTGCATAATGGGAAGACCTGCTTTTCCTTCTCCCTGTTTGGAACATCCCTCTTTGCACTGCACCACTGCATGGTGAAATAGGTATCACTACAGAGAGATACACCTTGAGGTAATTACACAGAGCTTCTGACCAGCTTACATTCCTCAGGCCCCCCTTTTATCTCAGGGGATATGTATGCAGCAGTGTTGAGTCAACAGGGCTCTGAATGAGCTTGCCTAACCAGCAGAAGCCATGTCAGGTAATCACTGAGACACAACTGTACCTGCAGTGCTGTCAAAAACACAGCTGGATTATAGTAAAATGCATTTAAAAAAATCAGTGGATGTGAGCAGGTTTTAGAGTTAACATATGCACTAACAATTCCCCTGGTGCTCCTCTCTGCCTGGAAAGTCAGTGCAACAATACACAGGAGAAAACATTACTTTTTGTTTACAAAAGAAAACCATAATCTTTTTTGGTTTTAATCCAATTAAACACCTAAATAAAAATAGAAACCCTTGAGACAGAGCAAAGTTTACATTATAATAGCTAAATTAAAAAATTTAGAAAAATACACAAAAAGAAAGAGAGGCTTGATAATGCAAAGTTACAAGCCTTCCATCCTTGCACTAACAAACCATTTCTGTCTCTTCTTGGTCTTTAAATTAATGAGTATTTCTCATAGATCCCTGCAGAACTAGGTAAATGCTTAGAGGTATGTATGTGCTTAAAGTGCTGTGTTGGATACGAATTGTAGCACTTTGAGCTCGGCAGAATCAAGGATTATGCTTAAATATTCTGTGTCTGATTTTATACCAAAGTGCTAGTGTTTACCTGAATGTCTTATTCTTTTCTCATTCCAAAATGCATATAGTTATATTTAAGACTAAATTTTTGCTCTTATATATCACAATTAGAGACTTTGTGATAAAGGAGAAAGAGCCTTCTATAGGGCTTGGAAATGCATATATCTGGATTATATATACTTATTTCTAGTATTAAAAGCTAAAAACCTTTTTCCACTGATAGAATTAGTGCACAATCCCTCTATGATTTTAGTTTTCTAGCAGATGACTTTTATAAAGAAGGAGTAAAAATTATTCCATTTCTAAACATGAGATAGGATCAACTCATATGCTAATTCCTTTTCCCACTTTCACTTTGTTTCATGCTATATTCATGCTGAAGCTGTAGCGTGCCCACATAATTTCCACGGAAGTCATCCATGTAAAAAGAAATGGAAATAGATGTTTTCCTCTGCACAGCAAGGATGGATCAGATGGTTGCTTGATAGCTACACAGCTGAAGCACACTTTCATCTCAGAAGAAAGTATTCCATAGGCAACAGAACTACTGATGGCAGAACTTTAGCTACTTACCTGTGAACAGAGACAAACAAGCCATATTCAAGCGAGGAAAAAGCCACACCTGAAAAAGAAATCAGTCAATAAATCACATGAACAAAAATGAGCAAAGAAAGCAACAAACTTGTTACTACTCTGGCATTGCCCTTGTATTGTCTGCACATACTCACTTCTCATGCATGGTTTTCTTCTGAAGCCTTAAGTCTCTGCTAATTGCTGAGGTAGGGAGATTTAGAAAAAAATCATGTTATTTTACCTTAATATCAAATAAACATGCAGGTAAGAGAAAAGCGAGCTTATGACCATGCTATCAGCCCCAGCACAAATTCCTTTGTGTTGCAAAACGCAGGAATGGCAGCTTTTGGGGCGGTTTTATATATGTGGGCTTGCAACAAAAAACTAGTTAACTTGTTTCATAGGAGAAGCTCTCAATTCTTTCAAATACAATCTGTAAGGATACACATACAAGACTAAAAAACCCCTAGAAAGTAAAATGCAAATTCAGGTCAGTTTGAGCCTTCAGGTGCTTAATGGGTAAAAAAAAAAAAATTTACACAGAAAAACAAATTCACTCTGTGCTCTTTTCAGCATCATGAGGAATGAACAGCAGAAAAACAGTGTTCATATTGTTAAAAATGCAAACTCGTCACATTTTTGCCTGGGGGTGGGGGAAATAAATTTACTGAAAGTAGGTCAAGCTGGTGCCAAAATCCACTCTTAAGCACAAGGTCCGAATAAAAATTTGATCGAAAGGCCCAGATGTGTGAAGCTGGCCAAAGCATCATGAAAATTTCCATAAACTACATGCACACTTAGAAAGGATGTCAACATTAACCTGTGTAGATATCTGAAAACGCTAAAGGACTGAAAATATTTAAAGCCTCTTTTATTTACAGTATTACATAATGTTTTCATTCTCAAGTGAAACAGCTGTTCAAAATGTCTCTGTAGCCTATTTTCCATGAGCAGTTCCTGCAGAGCCAAAGATTCTTCATTCTTTGATGGGATTACAAGTTTGGCTGATAAAGACAAGAGCAGAAATGCTCAGATTTTTGTAAGGTTTTTAAGGCCCTAAAGTATGGATTTAATTTAATGGATTAAAAATTGACAAAATTATTTAAGTGTTGAAAATAAGAAGAAAAGAAATACTAAAAATATTTGTTAGATGTCATCATGACACAAGAGGAGTCAGTCCCACTGTTGATACAGTACTTCCAGTTTGGAGGTAAATATTGCATCCCCAAAAATAAAATTAAAAGGAAACCGAGTAAAAACCATAAACAAGAAAGAGGAGAGGGTATTCAATCAGAATGCATCCATATGGTTGATAAACTGAGCCTACACAAAAAACCCCAAAAGTTGTAATGCATCCCAATGCAAGTTATAAAGCTATGAATAACGAATGGGGGCCCCTGTCTTGCACAGCAGCAACTCTAATATCAGCGCAGTGTAATCCTTGGCTGCACTGCAGAGAAGCAGCGAGATCAGGAAGTGGTTCTGCTGACCTCTGAAGCACTGTTGAGACCCATAATAAAATACTGCACATAGAACTTCAGATGTTTTAAGGACACTGAAAAATTAAGAAAGAATAGGTTTTTTAATCAAATTAAAAGACAAAGAATAAACTAAAAAGGCTGCCTTGATTAAATTTTTTAAGGAGAAAATACCTGTAATCATGGCTCTTAAATCCTGCAGAGTAAGTCTCATAAGACCCAATGACAAAAAAAAGCCCCAAAGTGAGACAAAGTGAAATTAGATAAAGCTTTTAATAGTATACTGCTGAAATAAGAAAAGAAACAACATGTTTCAAACCATTGGATGCCTTTCTGTTAATGATGAAAGATCACTAGGTGAAACCATGCCCTGTATTCCAATGAGGCTGGAAAACTGATCTATGGACCTTGACATGAGAAGCAATTCCAGCAGTTTACAGCCAGTAACATGAAGTTTCTTGTTTATGTCATCTCTACAACTGATCCTGTGGGCAATTAGAAAAACTGTCACCAAAAACTGGGGTCTGAACTAAGTAAAAATCTTCTCTGTCTCCTTAACTCCACTGTAACAGTTTCTCAATGCTCTTCAAACCACCAATCCACAGCTAGATGAGAATAGTTATATATTCTGATAGATAGAAGTACATTCAGCTTCTTCAAACTGAGCATTGCAGATGAAGTCTAAAACTGAAAATTCAGAATGTGTAGAACAGGTGAAGTCTATGACAAAAATAATAATCATATTATTTATTACAACATACTCAGACTTCTACCACAAAGGGGTCTCCTGTATCTGCGCACTGCAGTGGCGGGGGAGATGTTGGGCAGGCAGCTGGCTCCCCCAGACCCGTGTGCAGTCACGAGAGGGGCCGCACTCCCATCTCTGCTGAGCTCCCCGGCTGGCGCTGCGCGCAGGGCTCGCAGCTCCTGCCGCACGCGGCTGCGGCGTGCGCGACACAGCAGCAGCAGCACAGCGCGAGAAACTGAGGCAAAGGAACAGGGGGATCGCTTGGTTGAGTTCCAAGGAAGGTTTATTCCCCAGAGGATTCAGGATTCACGGAGGGCAAAAAGCTGCTTTTAAGGAGAGGTGGGAATAAGGGGAGGACACAACCTTTTACCAATAGGAAGGCATTAGGGGAGCAGGGCAGGCCAAGGCTTTCCAATAGAAGCCAGCACGGGCAAGGAGCAAGCCCTGCGCCCCAATCTTGCTTCGAGGAGGGGATGAAGGACAGGGAACATTCCAGAAGGGAACAAAGGAGGTACAAGGAGATTGACAGGTGTATGGTGGGAGCATCTTGGGGTAAAGAGCTCAGGACTGAACCTTCAGGGAAGCCAAATGGGGTACATGGAATGAACCATTACAAACTTATAACAAGGAATATTCAAAACCTACTACAGAAGAACAAACTGCAAAACAACAGACCACAGTCTCCCAAAGCCCCATTTTCTTTAATCATAAACAAATGTCCAGTTTTGCATACTCCCACTCCAAATATTCCCTTTTATAATAGCCAAGACCAAAACTGTCTCAATTCAGTCAATCATCACAGAATTCTTATTTTTCTGCTTTGGCTTTCCCCCACAACTGCACATCGGTAAGCCAGACCTAATACTAATAACAACAAGGGTAACAGAACTTGAGAGCTTATTGTAAAGAAGAATTGCCTCTTTTCAGCACAGCCTTTGCAACATCTACGGTATAAAAGAATGTTCAATTGTATGATTCTGGCTATCACGATGTAAAAGGATTTCTTTTCCCTCCTGGAGGCATCCACCAAGTTAGGTAAATCCAGAGAGAAAAATTACTTTGACACAAAAAAACAGTGTCTGACTAAGAAGCTGTTCTGAAAATCTCATCTGACTTCAGATGATACTCCCCAGCTATTAGACAAGACTACATGTCTGAGAGTAAAGATGAGTTTATTTCCTGCCTGGTTTTCAGCTCACATTATTTATTGAGATTCTGCATGCAGTGACTGCATCTCAGACTTCTCCAGGGGAGATGGAAGAAGCAGGTGCCACCCAGAGCAAGTGCACTGCCAGAAAGGAACATTAAAGTATTCCCCAGGGAGCAGCAGGGCACCATCTTCCCCCATCCCACTGGGAGTTTTGCCATCTTTTCCTCTTGGAAAATGGTAGGGAAGCAGCACTTGCACTGCAAGAGCTCTCAGATTTCACAGATGTTTACAAACTAAACTTTATTCCAGGCAAGGAATAGCAAGTTACATTGTCCAAACAGATGGGTTATTCTTTAATGCTGCCCAGAGGAGTAAATGTAGCTTTAGCATACAGCCTTTCAAAAGGAGTACTTTCAAATACCTGTGAGGCAAAATAACCAAGCAACCAGGCACCGTTGGATTTGGCACCTCTTTGGGAAAAGCCTTCAAGGGCAGCCCAAGTAAAGGCACTGTGGTTGACATGGCACTTGGCTTTTGGGAGTATTCAAGATACCCGTGTTCATCTCCAACACACCACAAGCGAGTTTCACTCTCCCATAACAATGCTACACCCAGCACCATTCCTTACCTGACATTTCCTTCACTAATTTGTTTTCTGTTCATTGTGTCTCATCTTATGCTATTATCCCTTCCTATCTTCTTCCTGACTTCCAACAGCCTCCTGATCTTGTGCCTTTCCTCTTTCTCTCTCTGCAGTCTTACTTACTGAAGCATCATACTTTTTCTTCTCTCTGCTCTTCTCAGTGATTTCCTCCTCTTGGCACATTCAAAGGGTTTTCACACTGCTGGATCAGAGGTCTTAACAAAATAAGGATGCACAAACATTTTTTTAAAACTTTTGTTTGTGATTAAAATTTGGATTAGAACATGCACAAATGATACAGCACCTCCATTCAACTAAGTGCCTGTTTATCTTCATAGATCAAGAATCACAAGATCTATTTGTAAAAAGCAGTAGTTCCAAACCATTGTTCAGTGTTTTTTCTAAAGCTGTGCTTAATTTGGAATATTATATTCTCAATGGCTTTACTTTCCATTCCTTTGTAAATTATGTCATTATTTTACTATTACGAGGTGATCCTCTGCGAATCCTCTTGATTCTCTACTAACTTGTGAAATTAAGCCCAAGCCAGTTAGAAAAAACAGAACAAAGCTTTAGAGTACTTCTTTTTCCTTACAGCATTCAGTAGCTCAGGTAACTACTATTTGTGGTGGAACTGGAACAACATAATGTTGAGCTTTTGGCAGAGATAGACCTCAAAGTACAAGACATAGAGCCACTAACACAGCCCTCCCTATGCAAAGTACAAGAAGTAGAACCACCAACACAGCCCTCCCTATGAAGCTTCATGATTTCCCAAGATCAGTCACTCCAGGTCAGTGCTTTCCTGTGGCTGTTCCTTAAGCGCTGCCTTCTGCTTGCATATATGATGTGTCAGAGAGCAGGACAGAGCTGCCTCTTGCTGTCCTTGTCATCTCTTGACTGTCACCAGTTTCCTGTTCTCAGATGGTGGCAGCACTGTTTCCCTGTCACTACATCCAGGCACAGCCTGCAGGACACACTGTTTCAACCCTCAAGGTTGAAACCAGCACCTCAAGTACCTCCAGAAAATGGCCTCTGCACATGAGGCACATCAGGCAAACACACACATGAGGAGCCTTGGGGAAACGGCTGCTTGGGGCAAATGGCAACAATGTGCGGGGAGCCCCAGCCAGAATCTGCCTCAGGTCAAAGGTCACCCGACATGGGGCTCTGCGAGCCAATGGCTGCCTTGGGCATACAGCTGCCACAGGAGGGGCCCCACCGGGAAATGGCTGCCTCAGCCAAATAGCAGCTGTGTGCACTCCTGTCTTTGCCTATGGGCCTGGCAGTACATGGGGCCGAATGGGACACTGATAGCAGCCAGCCCAAAAGAAACAAATTTTCGTTTCACACCTCTAAAGCAAGACTTGGAGTCCTGCAGTGGGGCAGCTGGACCAAGAGAATTGCCATCTCTCCCCTGCTGCAGGGCCACGATGAGCCCCAGGCCAGCTCTGGGCTCACTGCCCTGTGCAGTCTCTCCACAGCTGCTTTGTGCACTGGGGTTTATATGGGGCAAAAGCGTGACAGGGTTCCTCATGCACTGGCTCTCCATCATGTTGCCAGCTAAGGGCACAGCACATTTTCTTGCCTTCCTCACGGACTGCCCTGACGCATCCATCCCCAGCGAGCTCGTGGCAAACCACCCCTGTCTGGGAACTGCACCTAGAAGTTTTCAGTGTGAAACTGGAAATAGAGAAATAATTTGTGAAGGTACACACTGCTCTTGGAGACTAAGCCCATTGCTGCAGCAATCATGGAGAAGGACAACCCACATCTGAAAGGAGAAGGGGAGCTGTGCTGCAGATTCTCACACCCCTCAGTAGAACTCGCCATGGGCAGCACATCCACTGGTCTGGAGGATTGGGGGAGGGAGGGGAAATCATTCCCTTCTCAGGCCATTTTAGTTAACACCTGCTGTGACCATATGTTTGCTCATGAAAACAATCTCTGCATTAAATATTAAAGCTTTGCCAGGGAAATGTCTAAGTTCTCTACTTAAAGGCATTCAATCTTTTTTGTTCATTCCATCAGTCCTTATTAAATAATTAATAACAGAGACCAAAATGATCTTTCACATGTATACAATTCCTTCTACTGCTGAAAGAGCAGCTCTATATGATGCCTGCCACAAAGGCCTAAGCGAAGCACAGTGCCGATCTACAATTTATGTTTAAGTTTTGAGCTAAAGGGCAATTCTTATTCCTTGAGTATAACTCAGACTTTCCACCTGAGTGTGCTTTTAAGGGACTTTCCAGCCCAGGGACCAGCTCCTGCAAAGCCATGGGCATCTCAGCTGCTCTCAGCCCTCTGGTGTGAGGCACGGCTGGCTCCTGAGGCTTTGCCACCTGCACTTTCACACCTTTGGCAGTTCTGCATATCTACCCAGGCCTTAAGCCCCGCTCCCAGCCTTCTGCATGCCCCCAGTACGGTGTCAAGTCAGCAGGCCAAGGCTATGTGCTTCTCCAAAACCCTGCTACTACCCTTAGGACAGCTTTCATCAGCTCCTCATGCTGCTTGTCCCAGGCCTTTTCTGTCATTCCATCTCCATCTTTACCTTGGCAGCTCCCCAGAGCCTGTTGCCATGGCAATCCCCTATCACAAACTCTCCTCATCCCCAGGAAATGGCCCTCTGCAAGCTTCTTTCTCTGGCTAGCAACAACCCCTCCTGGGTGGTGTCCCCAGACAGCCCTGGCTCCTGGGAAGGGACACCTCGCTGGCCCCCTGCACTCAAATTGGTCCCTGCACTGCTGCAAGCACAGCATGAGCACCTCAGACATCACGGCAAGCAGCTGCTAACTTGTGCTTACAGAGCAGCCCAAAAGGCAGTCAAGACTTTTGGATACATCAGCGAAAAGAAACCAGAATCGCTTTGGTTCCCCAGTTTGCCAGTGCTTAGCTATTAGCATTCAGTGCTCTACTTAATATAATAACACTGAATTAACTTAAAATGTGTCATTCTACCCCAGTTAAGCAAAAGAGATTTCCAAAAGGAAAAGGAAATGCTAACTGGGATATGCCATTGAAAATCTTCCCCTTAAATCTTCATTTTGGTTTCATATGCATTTGATGTTGCTGGTGGTCAATTTTGTAAAAAGTATTTGTACTTAAATTCAGTTACAGAAGTTAATATGAAGGAATAAACCTACATTTTTCAGCCTAAGTATAAATAATATTTTTTCATTTCTTAATTAAAATGTCACAGCATTGAAGAAAGTGTTATTCTTGAGAAAATAATGCTAATGCTGTGCTCCAAGAAGAATGATAGATAATGCAATAGGAAAGATGGTGAGAAGTAATTAATGTATTCATTACAATTCACCGATGGGTGCTTTTTAAAACCAATATAGTATCTAATGGGCACAATAATTGGAATATGAACAAAAAGCCATTTTCACATCAAATACACTTTACAGTAATGATTCTAAAATTAAAGTATCATTCTTAATCCATTTTCACAAGCCTTTACCTTAATGCAACAAAATGAAAGTAACCTCAGGGACATTTTCTCCTCTCCATCAGAAAATACAGGCAAGCTACATGAACTCCAAAATATGTAGATTTTGCTCATAAAAAGGACTGTCTTAGTGAGAGCACAGAGGCACTTTACAGCTACTGAAGCATAACTATATATTTACTTTCCCAGCAGTTAATTTGCTACACTGTAATTGGTGCTGCAACCATGGTTTAAAAAAAAAACATACTACAATTATTCAATGTAGTTCAATTTTCAAAACTCTGTCTGGTAATTGGCTGATAATTTCATAATATTTTCTTTCAATTACTTCACAGTTAAGTATAAATTTCTTATCTCTGAGCAGGTCACTTGAACTTACCTAAAAGTGATCACCTTTGCCAGTTAGAAAAATAACATTAGGTTTTTATTCTCTTACAGTGAAGCATAGTAATTTCCAATGTGACATAATAAGAAAGAAATCTAATAGGCATTTAAATGGGAGACACTGTCAAGAGGAAGTAGTTTTTAAAATTTTCATCTAACAACTGTCATTGAAAAGCAATGTTATATTCTATCATGCAGGGGAAAAACCCAAATCTGCTTGCTTTTCTTCAATTAAAATTACATCTTTCAGTCATACAAAAAAACACATGAGTTTGTCAAGCTATTTCACTCACAGAAAAAAGACTATAGGAAAAAGAGAATGTAGAAATAAAAATCAAAAGTATTATCAATAATTTCAGAAACATACTTCAGTTTTTGCTTTATATAAACTCATGGTTGCAGTGACATAACTCCTGCAAAACTGAAATAAAGAACATTTTATCAAAAGGTTACGTATTTTCTCCTATCTTAATTAGTAGAAAAATCAAAAGCAGCTGTTACAGATTGAACCCTTTTCAAGCCGTTTGTTATCTGCTGAAAAAAAAAATCTTATTCAAAAGCTGTACTTAAAAGATATGCATTTTTAATCTTTAAAGAAAACCTTAACACTTTTTTTTCTTTTCTTTTTATATGACTGTCCTTTGAAAGGACTGAAGCTGAGCTCAGGGGTTTCATATTCCTATCTACTATCTGGAAATAATTAAGTAATTATTGTGATCCAAGAGCTTCTTGGGAAAAAGGAACTGGTTTGTGAGCTCTGATTAAGGAAGCATGTGCTGTTTACATCCCTAACTCTTCCAGAATTGTTATAAACCTTTTACTTAAACAAACTACCTTTAATCACCAAACCTGAATTGCCAATCTCTGCTCCTCTGAAAAACTGAATCGCAAAGCCCTACACAGGTGCTGCAGTGGGGCAGAAAGGAGAGGAGGGCACCAAGATCATGGCATGCATCAGGAGAATGTTCAAGTGTACAGGCTCACCCCGTTTTAGCTTTTGGGAGAAGACCACCCCCCAAGTATTTGATGAAACATTTTCCCTCTGGCCTCAGAGGAAGTACGATTGTGTCCTGCTTTTCATACTTGGGTTTTGGATACTAAAAATAAAGAATCTATTCAGCTTTGTTGGCAATCACAGCAGAGCTGATAACGGATGAATTAGCATGTACAAAGACTACACTCCCCTGTTTATGTTTTAAAAACCAACATGCTCTCAGTGAGCAATGCCATCTCTACACCTTTGTCTATGTGCTTGTCTGCCATTTGTTACACTGAAATTAGCAAGTTGAGATGAGCCATGGCAGAAAAGTAGACCTTAAAATATACTTCAATTTGGTGTTTTGTTAATATTCTGACAAAGGTTATCAAACAGGTCGGGTGATTTTCATGGACAAAGTTTTCATCATGATAAGCAGTATGATGGAAACAGTGACACAAAAAAAATCATTCTCTTGCCACCCTGGATATTGTTGGAGACATCCTTGTGTAGTGTTAGGTCATGGGATAAGTGATAAATTTTGTACATGGCCCAACATCATGCAGATGTTGGGGAGGGCACTATGGAGGTGAAATTAATACCTTCTGCTCCTGAATGTCAATCTAACTGAAGTCTTGGAAGCAGATACTGCTGTCAGACTGCTACAAAACAAAAAGGACAGGAGACTGGTTGTCTGGGTGCTTGCCATGGATAACAACTGAACAGAAACTTCAGTGTCGGAAAAAGCAACCATCAGAGATCCCAAAAAACCTTGTTCTTGGGGTAACAGAATTTATTTTAAAATGTTTTGTTTCAAGGCTGTGAAACAAAATTTTCCAACCATTGGAAAGAAGAAAGAAACCATCACTAGCTGAGCCTTAATGCCAAGTACTGATGTTAAAATCAGTAAGAGCAAATACCCTGTTGGATCTGTTTTCTCTGGATATTCTGTCTTTTCCAGATTTTTCAAGCCCAAGCTCTTGACACAGCTTCTCAAACCAGCACAATGCTCCATGTACTTTCTTGACTGGTCAAGATGAGTTGTATTTCACACACACTAAGCCATGACAAATGTTCTGCAGTCATGTAAAATGTAATTAATTAGCAAATGCCATGACACAAAATAGAAAACAAACACAAACAACTCTATAAAGAGGTTTATCTTGACATATGGATGTGCACTTACATGCACACATCTTTCCCCCAAATATCAATAAACAGTAAGTCCTGACTGTATTTTATACGAATGTTTGTTCTTTGATTTGATTCTAGTTCCAAGATCATTTCTCACACACCAATAGCTGTCATTATATGACTTAGCAGTAAATCAGCCTGGCCCTTCTAGTATTTTTAAGCAACTTTACAGATTCTGTGCTGAAAAGTAAAACATTTCATCACAGAGAAGCTGCTGACAGATGACACGAATGCAGGTGCTGATACCTGGTTTTGGCACAGACGAGAACATGAATGTAAATAATATTAATATCTGCTTGCCTCAGGTACTGCCTGTGATTGACAGCTATAACAGAAACCCAAAAGTCAGCTCTGAATGTGACTCTTGGTCAGGCTGAGATTTTACTGGCAGCATGGGACCGAAATACAGAGCTTTACAATTTAATAGTGCATTGATTATACAAGTTGATAATGCACATCCAAAGAATGAAGCTGGAAGAAAATATTATCTTAGAAAGAACAGGAACCAAAGACAGGATATCACAGAATGACAGCTTTCGAAAGTATGTAAAACTTGCTTGAGAGTTAGGCTTGAATTTAGCTTCTGACATTAGGAGGAGCTGCTGGCATCATTTGATACTCTATTCTGTGCAATCAAACATGTAATTGCTGTGTGTATGATGCCAGATATCCCTTAAGAGCTTCGTCTGAAATGTGTCACTCATACAACAGAATTTCATAAAGGCATTTCATACTGGGCTGTGCAAACAGACCCATGAATGCATTATCATTGGCAAAAGGTCATTTTTTTCTTCATTTTATTCCCTATGGTATATCTGAAAGAGCAGAACAACCACTTTACCAATGTCAGGATTTGTTCTACATCTAGGTCTTACTATCAGAAAAAATATATTTGATTACTTTTACCCCCTGCTACAATGAAAGATATTTTACTCCTTGCTCAGGAGATGCTCAGATTACCTGTGGCACAGAGCCCTTTGAACACAACACCAATTTTAAAATCACCTTCTTTAAACACCTATCAGCTGTGGTTTTGTCATGTAAAGTATAAAACAAGACACACCCAGAGCTTGAAAATCCAACATCATCTGATTGCTCACTGAACAACAGCAATATAGTTCATGGCAGAAGAAAAGGTGCTGGTTCATGATACACCCACAAGACAGTGGTTGTAAAAGACTGAGCAGTAGAAGCTCTAACAAACATATCAAAAATATAACTGTGATATCAAATAAGAGAAATCTTTCTGCTTCTTCCTTTATAAGAATATTTTATTTCCATTAGGAGAAAAAAAATGCCCCCCCCCAAAAAAACCACCACATTTTTAAAAAAAACAAAACAACAACAAACACACACAAAAAAAAAAACCTGCACAAAAATAAACAAAAAATAAACCAAATCAAAAACAAACAAACAAAAAAACAGCTTGAAAGCAAAAGGCTTCCAATGGACCTCCAAGATTTAAAGAAGTTGGAATCATCTGAGCTTTGTGCTCCTCTACTGCAGTCCTCTACAGTGCTGAAAGAATTTCAGTTTTCTAATTCTTGGTTAGTTAGGAGCAGAAGTGAAAAAAAAGTAGAATTAAGATCCTCAGTCAACAACTTGCATGTCTCCTCTGCCATACTTGTGTAAGGGCACAGAAAATGGAGTGAGGAAAGGATAGTGGGTTGCTCATTTATTTGGAGCATGCTGTCTGAGAAAGAACTATCTGTCATCTCCATGAGGGAGGGGTGATGATATCAGTTAACTTTTATTTCTCTGAACAATACTTCTCTTAAACAAGGTTTTGTAACACACATTAATTTTTTTCTCAATTTACCAAAATTCAGGATCCTGAAAGTTGTCTTAATGAGGAAAAGAATAACATGAATAGAGCCAGGTAATTTTTGGTATAAGACACATTTACTTAACAGGAGGCATGAAGTTCTGTTTCCACAATCACAGAACCCAATGCTATAGTGATCATTACTCACAGCCTTGCCCAGCCCACAAAGAGACAGCACAGAATTTTGCTTCAATAGTACAAACCCAATGACTTGTCCCTCTAGTTTTTGCTCCCTATCATGCTCCAGATCCATGATCTACCTTGCTTTTCTCACATGTTACTTCAGTCCAACACCTCCTTTCCCCTCACACTTGCTAACATGAAAACAACAGCTCTTTTCACTGCATGACTAAAGCCTTGCACATCCTTTCATTTAGGTTGAAGTCTAGTGGGGTTTTTTGTCACTTCCTCTACAGAGCATCCCATGCCTATATTTTACACCAGTTGGTTTTGCCTAGCTTGTAAGTTTAAATTTTTAATAGCTATCATATGAGATCAAACAGTTCAAATAGTGTCCCGGAGCACATTTTCAGTGTTTCAGCAGGAGCAGCCATCCCACAGATAAAAGACCTCAAGTGAGCAAGACTTCAGACAGAATATAGAAAAGCCTATCAGAGCACCACAAGAACAGCCATTGTGGAAAGGATGACACTAACACAGAGTTATATTCAGATAGGGATTTCAGTTTTATCTTTTTACCCTTATCTTTTCTTACTTTTTATTCAAAAGATGGCGAAAAACCCGCACTAATTTACTTGAGGATAACAACAGTCATAGAAAAGTGGAGTCAAATTGGTAGTGAAGACACCTTACTTTTCAGTCCTGTGTATTAACAGAGGGGTTGGGTACATTTCAATTCTCATTCCTAAAAAATATTTGGTCAGTCTTCTTCTCAACACCTGCAGAGGTGTCCAGAACCCTTCCATTTTACATCATCACTGAACTCCAGTGTGAATTTCTTTCTCCTACATGGAACCAATGTGCTACTGTTTTGTCTCAAGTATAAAAGCAGAACAAATAGCTGCCAACTTCTGTACAGAATTTGTTGCAAACCAAGATACTGCTTTCCTGTGTATTTTCTTTATATTAAAACAGAACCACTTCTTTCAATTTTCATTCTATGCTTTCTAAACTCTCCCTTTAGCTACCTGCAACTTATCCACATTCTTATTAAACAATGAAATATGGGTTTTTGCAAAAATACAAATTCTGCTTTTGTCCACTCCAGTATCTTTCCCGCCATTCACACTCCTGGGCTACTCTCCATTTTCCACCCCAGCTTGTCCCTTTTCTTCCTTACATATGGGACTTCGAAAAGCTGAACCTGGTCCTCTTTGTTTAGCCTTTTCTGTCAAATTAACAAAGTCCTTTTGCATTCTAGTTCTGTCTTCCATCATCCTGACAGCTTAACAGTGTGATGTCCTTTGTGCATTTGACCAATTTAACCCCCACTCCATTACCTGAGTCCTTAATGAAAATACTGAATAGAAACCAACTAGTTCAGCCACACTTTAAATGCCCTCTTACTCTGGCAGTGAAATACAAATTTTGAATGGTCTCCACTCCACTGTGTGCAGTGTTTTCAGGCTGGACATAATTTCCTGTGTAGTATATAAAGATACCATGAGAAAAAAGTCAAAAGCTTAATAGAAGTCAAATTAAGAATCCCCCCATGTACTGTGTCTATTATCCTGCCCAGGAAGGAAATTGAATTAATTCAAAATTACTTGTTTTTCACAAACCCTTAGGGATTTCTTAAGCACTTCGTCATCTTCAGCATTTGTTAAATGGACGATTTAATACTTTGTCCCAGAACCTTTCCTGGGGCCAAAGCTGGGCTGACTGCTCCTGGAATTTCTCCAGATTTCTTCATTTTTCCACCCAACATCTTTAGGTGATAACTTCATGAAACTCACCCTACTAATAAGCCCTACTCTACAACAAAGATAAATCTAACAGTCTCAGAAAGCAATCTGCATATAAATTAAAATACTATTAATTTGTGTGACCTCAAGAATTTCACAAAGTGACCATGACTCATCCAGTGAAACTGCCACAGAACAGGAACAACTGGGACTGCTTATTTTAGTAAGAATATGAATTGGAGGGCACATGGTGAAAGGATACATGTGAGTGCACAACATAAAGAAGCTAAGCCAAATGCTCCAGTTAACCCTCCAGTGATGCAGAACAAGCAAGCAACAAAACTGAAATAAACACTTTTAATTATAAAACCCCCATGTTCTTCATATTCTAAAAAGGCAGTGCATGGATTCATGTAAGCATTGCCAACAGTCAATAGTGAGAGAAAATGCCTAGCAGATGGGAATAGACAATTCTGTAGATAAGAGTCAGAAGCAAATGCTGTCCTCTCCACAGAGAATCAGCAATGCACCTCTTTGCCTTCTTGAGTCTTAAACCAAGAGCACAGACACAGGAAACTGCTGCAGCAATTAATTCCACTGTCTCAGCACTTCTCTTGATGCCCAAGTGCTGATTGTGCCCACCACCAGCTCACTCTCATAGCAGTTCCTACACTTGTGCTTCTGCTGGTTACATTCTTCTTCCCCCCTCCCCCTGTTTTCCAATGGTTTCTTGACTATTTTGCAGGTGTACAGCACCTGATCCAGCTTCCTCATTCTGTATCTGGTCTAGTATTTACCTTTCCATGTGTTCATTTCCACAGTTCACCTGGCCTTTTCACCCCCTTCAAAATTATCCTCTTAAACGAAATGAAACCTTCCTTTAGGTGAAGGACTCATCTGGCCTGGGACCAGAGATCAACTACCACACTGCTCACCTCCTTCTTACTCCTCAGTACCCCACTTCTGCTTTGTTTGAATAAACCCAGCCAACTTAATGGCCTTGTGTTTTAACATCTGTGCAAAGTCCACCTCAGCCCAGATTTTGTTTGGATTCCCACTAACAGTATGTCCCTTGCTCCCTGAGACATTTACAGCACACTGTTCAAAGCTTACTTTGACAGCAGAATTATTAATTTAAAAAGCCTTAAGGTTGTTTTAGTATCTTACAGGATAATATTAGGCCTTCATAAACTTAGAGGTGTTATGAAACAAATGCCATTTGTTTGAGGTAAGGGGATTTCCACTCCCACAGACACTTCTGGGCATGATTATAGGCAAAGAGAAAATAATGCCAGTATTACAAAGGAATTTTCCGTGCCTGACTTTTTGAACCAGCTAGTGCAATATTGTGGTTATCGGTTCAAAGCACATCTACTTGATGTGCAGCTGCAAGTCAGCACTTCTGCAAATTAGGCCCCACGGTCCGTAACAATGAATCACAGAAAAGCTGCACACTGAGAAAGTAAGAATACACTGAACAAAGGCACTGAGCCAATCCAGCTCTCCAGCACACCATCCAGGCGAGCCTTCACTGCAAAGGCATTGTTTTGTGCCCTGCAATCTCCAGCCATACACAACCCAGATCATGGGCCTACTCAGAGTGCCCTTGCCTCTTTCTTTTGATTGCACCTTCAATCCTCAACTTTTTTTCATTATCTTCCCCAAGAAAGAGCTTGCAACTCACGCCTCTCATTCATTCATCCCACTTTGATGCTTCCCTCCAGTTTGCAGTTGGGTAGTCAAAGGCCATTTCCTAACCACAGAAACAGAGGACTGCATCAAAGTTTGCAGAAGTTCTCAGAGACTGGCTTTACAAATTTAATGTCTTTTGCAAGTCTGTGGTCACACATGCCTAAAATATAGCAGAACGAATAAATAATCATGCTTATCACTTTTTATTTATTGCCTTAATAAGAACAACAGGAAGAACAGTGCACAGCCTGTGCCTTCCCTCCCACCTTTTTTCTTTGCATGTGCACATCCCCAGATTACAGAGACTGCAACCTAATAAAAAGAAGACAGAGCACAAGGCTGTCATGGAGCAGCACAGCCTCTGCAGGTAGGACTGAAATTCAGATGCTTGCTCTTCACACTTTTCTTCCCATGCTGAGCCATGACATTTCTTTTCTTCTCTCTTTCTCTCCAGACCAGAGTAAGCTATAGCATTTTACCTTCAAGTTTCCTCCTCTACTAAATTTACCACACTATCCATTTCCTCCAGCTCACTGCGGCAGATTCCCAAATCAGCTATTGAGTGGAGAGTCCAGAACACCTCTAGGTCACATAGAAAAGAAAGTGCCACTTGTATAGTGCTGCTGTGTTCAGTGATACCTGCATGGAAACTATTTACCTGTATGGAAAATACTCTTCACAATCACTACATAAAATCTTTTCTACTACTGTAAAATTCTAAACCAGCAGGGAGAAAGAATAAAGGGAATTCTTTTAAAAGGCAGGGGGGAATTAATAGCAGAAGGGTTGGGGGGAAAAAAGACTTAAACTTGTGTAGCTCACATTTTACACCAAAGCTGCTAGTTAAAAAAAAAAAAATCCAAACAAACTGCACTGTGTCAGTGCAGAGTGCAAAGTGCAAAGACTCGTTACTAAGACTACATTGCTGTGAGCTGCACAGGGGGACATACAATAGGCAGTTTGGGCTTTGGCTGGAGCTAAATACACACATCAGTGATTCAGATTATTTTGTCCAATAAGCATCCCTGTGTTTCTGCCAAAGAGAGACACTGCAGTTTGTGTTTGTTGTGCTGTTTTCAGTACATTGACTAACATCAATGTATTGCAAACGGTATATTTAGGGATTTGCAGAATGGTGAGATTTATCCTTTTCAGTGCCCCAATTCTTGCTACAAAGGCATTTGTGGGAGCAAATGGCTTTTCAAAAAAATATAATGGATTATGTTATTAAGGTTTAAGTGAAGGTTTTAGTTATTCCAAGTGGAATTAGTTGGCTAGAGAGATGGGGATTTCTCTGCTTGGCTGCCAGAGTGTGTGCCCTTTAAAGATCAACATTTGCCCAAGGAACGTGCAACCTTCAGTCGCTGCATCCAGCTCAGGGTTTGTGGTATACGGCAGTCCAGCCAAGGTCCCACACTCCCAGCAGGTGCAGAGGATCCAGTCTCCATCAAGGTCATGCTCACCATGCCCTCGCCAAGCAATGCAACCTGTCCAAGACTCGCGCTGTTCACTGTGGCCCTGCAATATTCCTCTCTGTGATCAAGTCTTCCTGGTGAAATTCAGCTGGTCTCAGAAAATCTCTTTTGTCAGCAAAGCTCACTGATAAACCCAGTGATGATTTTTCTCCAAGGAGCTGACCTGCTAATGACTACAGTGGTAAATGGTATTACCTGATTAACACTGTCCTTAAAATGCTAATTAAAGGGGCTGCTTATTTCAGGAAAACAATATATATATATATATACACACCTATATACTACTGCAAAACTACTAGTGCTGGATGATGAGCACCTGTCTTTTATTTAGGCTTTGTGAAAAAAAAATGGGACAAACTGTTTTAGTAAGCAAGAGAGATCACCCTATCAAGATTGCAATAATTGGCAAGTTACTAAAAATATCGCAATGCAAGTAATAATCTCCCATCCAGTGATGTGAAGAATCTCATGAACTGTCTTCTTTAGATGAGAATCCAAGGAGCCTGAGCTAGTCAGTCTATCTGAAGTGACACGGTAACTGCAGCCTAGAGCTGAACACCCAGGAGGCAGATTTACTTTGAAATTTATTGTGCCTTCTCTATGGTTTGCTCTTGAATATAGCATTTAGTAAGCAAAAGGTTATTTTCTGCTCACTGGAAGGATACATGATTACTCAGCAACTTGCATCACTGCATGTTTTTATTGTTTCAGTTGTGGAACTCAGAGAAGCCATTGCTTTTTGCAAGTCAATAAAAAAAGCTCTCATCCTTACAGGAAGAACACCAGCATTTGTCAAATCTATTAGAAAATAGATTCTGTCATTTACAACACTTTTCATCATGTGTAGCTCTAAACTCCAGCAGCTAGATTGAGATTGCCTTTTCAAAGCTCACAAGGGACTTCTACTGCTGTCAGATCAAAGCAAGACTTAAACTATTTCTCAAAGCAAAATATATTGGAGGCCTAGCATCTGGTGACAAATACTGAAGGAATAACAAAATCCTTTGTATTGTGGTGCTTCTTGACCTGCCTGTTTATTAATGTTCATCTTTCCTCATAACTCAAAAGCACAGCTTTGTGCTTCTGATGCACTCTTATGGAAACAAATAAAATGCTGCTGCTTCTCCACATCAGAAAAATCAGCTTGTTAAATGTTAGTGTGGAAGTTTTCAACTACTATATTGCATTGTTTCCCTGCTCTCCCTAGTCAAACTTAACTAGCAAATCTCTTCTACCTCCACAAAAGAACTGACATGTCTTGCAGGAATTAAAAGATTACATCTTTCTAATTTTTTCTTCATTTTCTATTTAAAAGCTCTGACTTCTGTCATGGACACTATGCACAAGTTGGGAATCACTGCCATTTCAGTGCAACTTCAAAATGTGAGTAAGGGACCCTGGTCCACCATACATGCTGGTAGTTTACTGTTGCTAACAATTCCAGGTTTTCCCTGAATCTTCTCCAGATCCAGTGTGCTGTAAGAAAAACCACAAGTGACACTTTTTGGCTGCCCTTATTCAGGTGAAAGTCCTAATGCATTTAGGAAGGGTTTCTGCAAGATCATGTACTTGGCATCCACAAAGTAAATAAATCTGCTCCCTCGCTTGTACTTACCCTACGCACATTTGGACATTTGCATGTGGTTTCCAATGTACAAGGACTGAAGTAACGGGGCAAAGGCTCTGAGGAACCACAGGACTGCAGGGACAGTCCTTTGGGGAGCCTGCCCTCTTCCCAACAGGAGGCTTGTGTTATGGTTTGAAGGCAAAACTAGTGAGAGATTCCAAGTCAGAAATACAATTTATTGGGAAAAGAAACAAAATACACGCAATAATACAAAAGGAAAACTACTGACAAAGTCAGAATACAACCTGACACTTCTTTGGCCAGCGTCTTGGTAGCAGTCCAAATTGGAATGGCTGCAGTCTTCTTGGAGAGGCAGATGTGGTTCTGTTGGAACAGTGGTCTTGTAGAAAAGGTGCAGTTGGTCTAGTGGAAAACCCTAGCTGTGTCCTCTTGGGAACCTGTGGAAAGGCTGCTGCTCTGTCCTAAAACCCCAGAATATACCCAGGTGGGGATGCTTAGCTCCTCCCCCCCAGGTGGAGCATCTCACATTGGGCTGATGTCATTGTGAGTCATGGGTGGGTCCTTGATCACCTGTTAAACAGAACTGGCTCCTGGAGGGAGTTATCTCTGAGTCCTGTGGGGAGACACTGATGGGCCTTGTTAACAGGCGATAAGGAAAACTGCCCACAAGACAACTGCTACACAGATGGTAATAGAAAACATCTTGCTTCTCAATCTGGACAGCTTGCTACCTGGACACAGGCTGAGCAGACATTTCCACCCTCCTAGATTCCAATGACTGCATTTAGAAGACAAAGCTAAAACAAATCTTCTCGAGCCAGCTAATAGGATTGTTGTGCTTCACCAATTTTGAAGTCCCTCTTGTTATGTCAATATCTTACTGTGAATAATTCATCAAAATAATACCCTAGATCAAATCACAATTCATTCCTTTGTATAACATAGGCAAGTAGTGGAAGCTTCTACTCTGTGTTCTTACATCAACATTAATCAGAATTTTATACTGCAGCACTTCAGTTCTGACTAGTGTACTGCTAACTGAGTCTCCTAATGGGCTGCAATGTTGCTACTTTCAAGCTTTCCAATCTGCATGGGAACAAAATTTATATTTTTATCAGTGTGTTCAAAATAATATTCCTCTATCAATCTATTCAGTGATACAGTCACAGACTCCAGTCTGTTACAGATGCAAGTATCACTATACTTAAAAAAAAACAACCAAACAAACAAACCCCCAAACATTAATCAAAACTGTTTGGAATTCCCACATGTTCTATGTTGATGGCTAACAGTCATACAGTATCATCATATCATAAAGCATCTCCCAAAGTAATCCACCAGCTGGAACATTCTTTGAAGCAGCTAATTCTAAATAAGTCACATAAAATACTTTGGGACATAAAACTTACATTGTAACCAGAACCTCATTCAAGAAAATAATATTACCTCCCCTCAGGAACTGAGAAGAGCAGACATGTATCAGGAGAAACCAACATAACCTGCATTTTAAAACCTTGTTACATGTAATTTCAGGCAACCTGCTCCACAAATACCTGCAGGTCTATGTAATTTATGCCCCCAAATTAATCCCGCTGTTTTTAAAAGATGATCCTGTGGCACCAGAGCCCTCTTTTTGGCCAGTTTTCACACCAAGTTTACAGGGGGTTTCACTATAAAGCTAAGCCCTAGTGCAAATTTTTGCAAAACCAATTCCACACACTGTGGAATCATGTGTGTGGTTTGGGGCAGCAGCATCATACACTGGGGTCTCTGGATGCCCTTATGCAAATCACAATATAAGAAGCCCCAAGTCCTGATCTGTGTGGGAAAGAAGCAGATCTCAATTCAGAAGAATTTCTGGATGCTATACTGTCGCAGGGACATTCTTCTTTCTTTCAGGATTTTTCACAGAGCAGCACAGAGGAAAGAAAGAGAAAACAATTTCTATTTCTGCTCCTTGTTTTTCCTCATGTGGAATGTGTTTGGAGAATTGTTTACCTGGGGTGATTGCTTGGTTGGATTCTGGTGAGGATTGTTTGAGCCTCATGGCCAATCCAACCCACCTGTGGCTGGACTCTGAGAGAGGGTCACGAGTTGTGAGTGGGTTAGATATGGTAGTTAGAACAAGCAGGTTTGTACTTTTAGTATCTCCTTTAAATAGTATATTAATGTATTATAGTATAGTTATAATAAAGAAATCATTCAGCCTTCTGAACTGGAGTCAGACATCATCATTTCTTCCCACCGGGCTCACCTGTGTTTACAATACTATACTGGGCCAGGAGTTGGACTTGGTGATCCATGGGGATTCCTTCCAACCCAGCTTACTTTGCGATTCAGCTCCTTAATTGGGCAGCAATAGAAGGAAGCCTTTTCAACACACTTACAGAACCTTCATAATAAAGGAGTTGAATTATTTTTAAAAATTTTTGAGCAATTCGTTATGAGCTAGCAAATAAGCTTAAAAAACCAACCTCACTGGCCACTGTCAGGAAATTTGTCAACACAAAGGAATAAATGAATCAAAAATTATCCCATATGAGTTATCTGGGTAGACCGGGTAAATACATAACCTCTTTCAAATTTTAAGAACTGCTGCCCAGTTCTTTCACATAAAATGACAGCGATTGCACGTGCAACAAATGTTAACAGTTCATAAATTAAATAGCATTATTCTTCTTGACATTATGCAAGACCCCACAGAAAAGGTACAGGCAGTTTGTTAAGCAAGCTCTGATAGAAGAAAAATATGCCTTTGCTTTCACTTTTGAAAGACCCTGTTGGAATTTATAGGGTATTTTGGTGGTGTGTTTTTTCTCTTATAAGTTCATAATGGTTTGTCCCGTTTTCCCCCATATATGTTTGGTTTACCCCAGAGTTGTACCCTCCCATTTCCCTGTCCATCTCCCCAAAGATCAACCCTTTATTCTGGATCTTTCCCTGACAGTCAGTGAAACACTGCCCTCCTCCCTTGTCTGCCACTGTAGCCCCACCTGTATTCCTAGAACCTTCCATGTATACCCTGTACTCCTTGAAACCCCATTGGTATGTTTAAACGATTCTCCTCCCCTGTTACTCCTCACTGGGCAAAGTAATGTAATCCCTGCCTTATGCTCCTCCCCAGGTGAAGAGAAGTTGGTTGAAGTTTGTATCCTCCCCTTTTACCCTCCTCCGTATGTAAGTTGCTGCAAGCCTGTATTCTTTGTTATTTGTCCCTGGCACCTCTCAAGAAATAAATCTCTGGGGGACCCTCAATAAGTGACCCCTGTCATTCCTTCACCTCTGGTTCTCGGCGCAGGTTGGAAACATCAGCCGCAAAGCGCAGTTTGCTGCTTCGGGACACCGAGCAGCTCTGCTCGCACTGCTACCCAGACCGGCCTGCAGGCGGGCAGGGAGCGGCCACTCTTGGCACGGCCAGGACACAGAGCTAGACAGAGGAGCTCTCCAAGTGGCCATCTTGTCAGCGAATAGCCACAGAAGACAATTAAGGCAACATTTTACAGCAAGCTACTATATTCCCCAAAGAACAAAGAACAATGAAAGGGGAGTGTGATTTGTGAAAACAATTCTATTTATAGAATTACATGTATAAAATGTAGACACTTTCAGCCTAAACAATTAGTATAGGAGTAACTTATGTGACGCAGATAACCCAGAATCTTGCCAAGTATGCTGCATTGTCCACATTATAGCAGTACATCACAACCAAGGCTTCATTTTTGGGTGATTAAAGGCAGGCAAGCTGTCCATTCAAATGCCACTTCCTAGAAAACATCAGCACAGAAGCTAGGCCAGGGTGACACACTGCGTACCACCTGGTCCACTGGCATTACTACTGGCAGGAATTCAAATGCTAGCCTAGGAGGCACCCGGTGGAGCTCCCCTGCTGGGGTTACAGGGAACTTTTCCCACCCCAGGCAAGAAACATATGAAAAGGTGAAGCAAGAGCATGAGAAAGACTGGTACCTGCTTCATAGCCTCATTGGGCAGGCCTGGAAGGGTCTTAAAAATGCAGAATGACTGTGGATAGGGGGAATAAAATGTCAGTGAAGACATGCAAAAAAGAGTGATGAAGTGCTTAAATTAACAAGACAAGAAATTAATATCAGTAGCAGAATTCTAAACAAATAAGAGGGGAGTGTGAGTGTCCCCCTGTGTAATTCCAAACCTGATGAAACCTGAGACAGAACTGTAATTGTGCAGACACAGAAATGCTGCTACACAGAATGTAGGAGCATAGTATGGCTGTCCTTGAATTCGGAAGTGAGAATGAGGGATACTCATTCTCAGTGAAACAACAGTCACATTTGTAGGCTGGGCCATGGCAAAGACACTGAGTGGTCTTGTCTTCAGTGCCTGGGGAAAAAAAAAAGGGGAAAGAAAGTGACCTTTAGCAAGGAAATGGCAAAGGATTGAATTTTGTTAACTGAATTATCACAGAGTTGTCCAAAATGCTACAATCTTAGCTTGCATCTACTAAGTGTGCAAAATATCCTGAGTGTGGGTTCATATATGAGATTTCCAGAGATGGCACATAACAGGAAAATATGGAGATGTAGTTAGATCTCCAGCAAAGGTGTGCCACTGATAAAGGTATTTCAGTTAAGAAATAAGGATGAACTGGAAAGAATCTACATTAAGACACCAGAAAGCAGTTCATTAAGCTTTAAGGTGAAAGACAACAAGATGGAGTGAGGGAAATTGACTGAAAGCTGGCTGGTTTATTTTAAGGTATAGGAGATGACAGTGAGATCATACTTTCTGTGCTGAAACCTGAAAAATTATACTTGTTAAGAAAATAGCTAGGGAAGGAATTGCTAATGGAGGAGCCTGAGGGACTGGGAAGCATATAAAACATGCTGAAGTGGGTTTTTTAGCCACTCAAAAAATAAACTTAGAATTCCTAAAGTAAAAAGGACATATGTTTCTGCTGGTGCAGGTAGGCTGAATCTTAGAAACTCAGTCAAGGAAAATGCTCTTTTCTGCAACTGTCTGTTGCCAGGAAGGACCAAATCAGCTCCCTGGGGAAGGACCAAGTCACTAGCAAATAAGTTTGATACAGACAGTATAAGCTGTCCATTTCTTATCTGAGATGGGACCTGAACTGGTCAAGAAGACTGTGGTTTCAGTTAATATAGAGTAAGAAAGACAGTGAGATACTGCTCTTTTCTCTCTCTCTACTGTACACCCAATAGAGGATGGCATGTGTTTTTTCTCTCACAAATATTGATTCAGTACAGACAAGCTGAGCTGGGCATCAGCACACTTGGGAATGTGTAAGGGAAAACATTTCCTCGCCTTGGGGAAACTAAGAGGGTATTAGGTGCAGAAAACAGACAAAGATAGAGAACAGACACAGGTATGGAGATGAAGGACACTTCATATCCAAACTGAACTCACAACCACATACTCAACACTACCAGATACTTATGGAGAAAATGCATTTTCCAAGTATCTGAAAGATTTTGGGTTGCTCTGGGCATTGGAATTCAAGTCCTCATCCTTCCCTGGAGGTTAATGAGAAGGTCTTGGCTGAGAAGGTATCTGTGGAGATGCTGAGGAACAGAAAGGTCCTGTGCAGATAGTAATGCAAAACTAAAGGATATTCACACCTTCAGTTTTTACAAAGCTACTTCCTTCTGCTCAACTAACTCCTTTGTAGCATTTCAGAAATATGGAAGACTGGAAAAGATAGTGTCAGATCTGATAAAGGAAAGTATTAAGTAGCCCTTAATGTCAGGTATTTTGACTTTTAGCTTCAGGTTCTCCATAGTAAGTGTCAGAGCTCTCTTGGGGGACTCTGGTTCTGCAGTTTTACCATGACCCCAAACTGGGGCTCCAGTACTGCTACTTTGGCATTTATTCCTCTATAAATAGAATATTTCCTTTTGAATTCTCTACCTGGATCAAAACAGTCATGTATTCAGCATCCAAAGAATCCGTGTCATTGTTTTACAATCAGCAGAAAATACAATCTCTAAGTTGAAAGTAAAGAACAGAGAAATGCAGAACACCTGCTTGCTACAGCCTCAACAACAATCTGGCTCTGAATTGTTGAAATGTGACAATATTCAGTAATTTATAGAGCAACAAAGACAAAACAGTAGGAGGTTGCACTTTCATGACCAACAAGCTAATAAAACAGAAGTAGGGGAGAACATGATTTGAAGTAAAACAAACCAAGCAACACAGATATTTCTGCTTCCTGCAGTAAATAAAACATGCTGTGTCAGCTGGGAAAAAAAAATACTCCAGCAGTGCTGCCCATCTTGAAAGAAAGACAGTGGTGAGAGAAGGTCATCTGCCACAGTTCCAGCATGTTTGATGTGGAGTTTGTTCCTCAAAAGGAGCCAGTATGGAGACAGGAGCTGCTCCCCACAACAGCCTGGTAGGCAGGTAGGGCAGAGCTTGAGGTTGGACTAGAGAGAAACAAAACTCCAACCACTTATTTGTAAAACTTGTCCTGGGGTGACTTTATGATGCTGAATATGTATTCCCCAGAAATAAGTTTTGCACCTTTAAGACTGGTTCCAAGAGCAAAGGTGGGGGGAGAGAAGAAGTGCACAGTATTTTTTCAGAAACTGCACTTGCTCCCCCGCATCCTTCTCCTGGTCAGTGTTGTCTGCAGCACGGACAGACAGCAGGAGAGAGCTTTCCTTTGATTTTAGTTAGTTTTTAGCTAGCTGAGGCAGAGAATTTTCCTGGAAAGTGGAAAATTATTTTTCTTTGAACTGTTTGAACCTGCTCTGGACCAAGCACCCAGAAGAGCACTGGCAGCTCTCACCTGTGGCCCACTGGGCTGGGCCTGGGCTGTGGCATTTCCAGCACCAGAGGGACTGACCAGAGACTGAGTGAGCCGAGCCACAGCCCACAGAGGGACTTTCTGAGTTTGCCATCTCTTTGGGGTGGCAAGAGGTTTTGTTGTTTAATACTGTTCAATTTTTGTGCTGGTGAATGCTTTGCCTGTTAAATAAACAGGTTTTTTCCACTTTCCTCCAAGATTTTTGGGAAATCTTTTCCCAAACCAGTTGGGGGAGGGGCCACTTGAATCTGCTTTCTAGAGGAGCCCCTTTGGAGGTTTTCTCCCAAATTTGTCCTAAACCAGGACAAATACTTCTTTTTTGCATTTGAGAAATAAAACTCCAACCACTTATTTATAAAACTACAAGAGTTACTTCCTTGTATCACAACACCATATTTCCAAGCACTGAAAAAGCAAATAATTAAGTTCTCCTAATGTATCCATGTTGCCCCAGTAATTTCACTGTCTTTTCCTCTACACATGCCCTACAAAGGAAAGGAAATTTTTTCTCTACACTGAGCATTGTTGTTTTTACAAGTAGAAGTGTTTTCATCCCACAGCCCAGGGAGAAGGCTGTTGAGTTCACGGTGTTTGACTAATACAAAAAACCTGGACAAGCCACAAAGGAAAGATTTCAACAGCAGTCCATAAAATTTTAGTACAAAGAAAAAACAGATTAATATAGCAAACTCCTTGGGGTTTCTTGTAGGCAGTTTAAGAGAGCTTGAGCCACATAGCCTGTTCTTCCACATCAGCCGGAAAGATGCCTATTTCTCACAGCCAAGGAATAATAAAATATCAGAGAACAGCAAGCTGGTGTCATAAACAGGAACACAGTCCTGGTACTAAAGTGATTTCAGCTTTTATTATAAGGCCTAAGCTTTTATTATAAAGCACAGGGGGCCCGCAGGTAGAGCAGGAGCATTCCCGGTCAATGACAAGTGAGGATGCTGCACAGCCAGCACTGGATCTTCTTCTTTCTTGAGCAGGGATGTTCCTGATGTTCCAGGTTGAGCAGCATGGCCTCACTGACTCAGATGCCCCCTTTTATACTGTTTTTTGGTCCTTTGGATTACTTTCTGTTGGGATCCTTCATTTGCATGAAGGTTAAGGTGCTGATTGGCTCTTACTGTTCTGTCCAGCCTGGCTCGTTTTTGTTTGGGGGGATGCACTTTACTTAGGTGTAATACAGTAAGTTGAGTACCATATTTCTTATAACTATCCTTTTAACCCCTTTTAACAGTACATTATTAACTATTTTACAACAGTTTCTAACCTATTTTTGACAGCTGGCATCTTAAACTGCCCAACCTTTCCTACAGCTAGGACCTTACCACTCTGCATATGAAATGGACTGACCAAACTATCAAAGGGTTCACCAGACTAATCTCTATCTAGCCAGTGATTTGCAGGCAGTGGGAAACAAACAAGAAAACAAAGAATGAGATCATAAATTTCCTGAAGCTATGAAAAAAGTAGGTATTGTTTGCATAGTAATTACCCTGGTTCAATTACAGTATGAATAGTCTTCAAAGAAAAGTTGGTCTCCTTCCTCTGAGGGCAAAAATTAGTAAGAAACTATGATTACTTTCCCTACTTATTTCCATGAGAGTTGAAGTATTTCCTGTAGGGAATGAAAAAGATAGTACTTATCATGAAAGCAAGACATTTATTTCCAAGATATGTAGAAAATTCTACACACTACACCTCTAAAACCTTCTGTTCATTGCCCCTTATGTCCAATAATTTTTATCCAAAAGCAGTGCTTCTTCTTAGTCTATCAACTGCTCTCTAGTCACATTTTATGTGTCAGGCATGCTAATATAAACCTTCAGTCATTCTGCTGAGGTCCATGTTCTAAAAAGCGGTCTTGATTAGTTTTCCATACTATCTTAGAGTAGTTTCATAGATGACACTGAGAGTCCCCATTTACACAGTGAGAATAAATCCCTAAGACCATAACACTATGCATTTTGAAACCTGCAGATGACTTTCCCCAAGAAATTGTACAAATAAATCACTTGAAAGCAATAACAGTGTAGGAAAATTATACAGCTCCTGACAATGTGCAATCAGCCAACACACACTGTAGATATTCCTTTGCCTTTATCACACCTGACAAGCCTGTGGTTAGAGACTGCCTGTTCATCAGGAACAGGGCAGAATTTATAGAAATACCTCTTGAAAGAAAGCATTCCAGATGGAGTGCCAAATCTCCATGTCAGCTCCAGACGGGTAATAATTTGTGCTCTATCTTCCCATAAAGCAACCTTTTCTTACAAGAATATTCAAAGGGCTTTTGAAGCTGAGTGTAAATGCTTCAGCAAGTGTACTTCTACTAAAATGACACAGTGCAACTATGAGGAGAACAAGCACAGATTATTCAGGATATGGCAAAGTACGCAGAAGTTGCCTCTTGCCTCGAAGTCACCATGTTAAAAATGGTTTAGGTCAACTCAGTGGCTGTCTAGCAAAATATGCTGCTGAAATCACCCAGTTTCTAATTCAGAGGAGTCAGATTCGGAACACAAGCATGTTGACATGGATTGAGAAAATATTAACTACATCAGTGAAAGTAGTGTGAGATTTTTATTGAGCCCTGGGTACAAGAAATCACTGTCAGTGGCACAAGCCCACAATTATTACTCTTGCTGCCAGCTGTGGAACTAAAAATTGAGCAGCTCAGCAGAGAAGCCAAGGACTACACTGCACTTTCCTAGTCATTGTAGCAATACCTCCCTGGTTTTATCTGTACACCGCAGAGGACACACACTGGAGTGTGCATTATAGTTACGACCTTTGCCAGTTATATCTTTCCCAACAGGTGATGCAAAAGTGCATCTCTGCTGTTTAGGATGTTTTGTTCTTGCATCTTTCAGAGCATATAGCTCTGAAAGGTCCACCCTGCCTTCACATGCCCATGCTGCCATGTGTGGAGACCTTCCGAATCTGGGTCTTTCCACAATTGCAAAAAGGAAAAAAGGGCTTTTACCTGGCAACACTACATGTGGGAGCACAAATGGGATTTGCCCTTTTGCAATGTCAGTAGCACTGGCAAGGAGGAAAGGACACGCAGGTTCACCAGCTTTTTTCACCAAACCATAAGGGCTTTCTGTGGCAAGTCTTTTCCTATGATGCTCTGATGATGAGCAGCAAGCTGTGCTTCATCGAATTTGAACAGGAGGTGTCAAGAGAAGAATAAATATTCATGTTTTGGGTCAAATACTGAGAAGTCACCATACTAGAAGCAATACAGGGGAACACAGTAGCCTGCCAATTAAGGAAATTACATACTAGGCAAACCAAAGGATGATTTAAAAAGACTCAAACCCAAACTATTTGCAGACATACTGCAGAGAAGGTTGGATGGCATTTGCAGGCAGCAGTAGGAACAGCCTCTGCAGCTGTAACCCTGGGAGCAGAGGGAAGGAAGAACCCTGCGGCACGCAGCACGGCTCCCTCCACACCCACCACTATGGTCCTTCTGACCAGCTGCCCCAAAGACTGTACCTTTATGGCTACTGACACTGACAGACAGCAAAGAAGGAAGTATTTGCCTCAGAACCTGAGCTCAGAGTGATGCATGAAAAACATCCACAGAAAATCACCTTATACAGCTGGAATTGGAATCAATAACTTATCAACACTACAGGGAAGAAGGGGGGAAATCCCAGTTCTCTGTGATCTGGTGGTTCTGCTTACTAATTAGGGCTATTCTGTAGCAGTCAATATTTTTGCAAACTAGATGTTATTCATGCACAAGTACAATATGGATTGACAGTGGCTGAGGAGAAAGGGAGATAACAGAACAAAACCTATGCCTGGACAGTCCTGGGATTTGAAGACATTCCAAAGCCCCTCCACCAGGTGACAATTTCTTTGTCCCTGAAAAAGGATGGGTGTCACACAGACATCATGAACTGTGCTCCCAAGGGGAAGGGTTGATAACATCACTGTAAGTCAGGAGAGACTAGAAAACTGTTAAGTCCTACCTCATGTGTTGGAAGTTATTATTTTAGCTTCCGAATGTGTCATTCCCTTTCCAGAAGCAAGAATTACATGAGGTCTGCTTTGAGAAGAAATTTTCTGGCATGCTTCAAAAGCACAAAATTCAGAAATAATTGCTTTTTAAAGGACTTAATAGTGTCTGAAAACTGTTCCATTTACAGTCTAAAGGAAAAATACAAGTAACTTACCAGCCCTTAAATCACATGTCATTTGATGCACCAGTACCAAGTTAAAAATTAATAATCCCATGCCTAAAGGAACCAACTCTCTTTCACTTTATGTTGACGGTGATTTATGTGAGTTGTATGTATTCATCCAGATGAGAAAAGTGTAACAGACAATCACATGGGAAAAAAACCCCTATTTTTGTAGTTGTCTCGAATTCTCATATTGTCACACAGACAAATTGGTTCTGTATTCCTGAGCCATGCTGCATTATGCCAAGCAAGTAAGGTACATCCCTGCTTCACTAAACTGTGGAGGAGCAGACTTAGTGCGATGAAAAAAGAAAAAAAGACAACTGATTCATCTGGATTTGTGAGTGGGCTCCGGGTCATTTTGGAAACTCACTTGCACAGTATATTGCTGCAGTGTGCAAAAAAAGAAATTAAATCAGAGTACTGCACCCACCACAGCTTAAAGCCCATGTAACCACCCTGCACCCATGAAGGGTTGAAATACAGGTAAGGAACTATCATTCCCTCTTAGTAGTGATGGAAAAATGAGGCACGGGGCTACTGCAGCCCTGATGCACCTATTTGTGTGCCATTGTCATTGAAATTCTTTGCACATTTGGGCCTAAGTTGCTTTACAAGGTCACAGTGGGCACCATGGGTTGCTGCTGTCTGTTCTCAGACACTACCTCTTTTCTCCTCTGTGAGCTTATAGACAAGGAAATGGATTTTAAGGCAAATATGAAACCTTCTGACATCTGCATTCATGCAAGGGACCTCTTCTCCCTTCACATGAAGCAGTTAGAAGGAATTTATCTGCCTAGTGATATCAAGTTCTGCTAAGCCATGATCTTTTTTTTTTTTTTTTTTTTTTTTTTTTTGGCATTTGAAGCTTGTAACAATTGGACTCAATTTAATACAAGTATTTCTAAGCACATATATGTGGCATTTCTTCCAAAGTAGTTTTCTTCTATTATTATTTGAGTAACTTCTTATGCATATGACTAAGCCTCTGTGACAGCACAAGACTAAACCTTACCAGGAAAGGACTGTACCAGAATTAGGTCTTGCATATCAAATGCATCTTTGAAAGACTCAAATAAATGAGGAATGATAGTTCAACATGAAACTAAGCACTCTTGTCAGCTGCTGTTTTTCAAATAAGCCACCTAGTACACTCACTCTTGGAAAAGCAGAGATAGAGTGTCAGAGAAATCAAGTGTATCCCAAGGAGTTGAGTTTGAACACAGAAAAAAAAAAATAAAAGTAATGCAGTAATGTGATTCTTCCTATATTTGGGGAAATTTCGGCAACCAGACTACATAGAAGACAGCTCAAACCACTGAAAATTATTAACATAATAAAAAGTGAGAGCATATATGGTGCTCTCAGTTAAAAATAAAATTTTGTAATTACACTGCCATGGCTGCTCCCAGCACATATCAGCTCCAGTCTCACCAAGAGAGTTCTTCTTGCTTCCCACTGACCCAAACATGGCTACTCAGATGAATTTAGCTATTTATTCCAAATTTGTATGAACTTAGGATACATAAAAAGCAAACAAAAAAGTGAACACAGAAACCCATGTATTATCTGCAGGATCACAGAATCAGATCAGAGCTCAAGGGTGTCCCACAGCAGCGCATCTCTGTCCCCAGGTTCCCCCAGAGCCACTCTCAGTAAGAGTACTGCATTAAATATCATGGCGTCTGAGAGGGGTGCCAGTGGTGGAGCAGAGGAGAACGTAGTGTTTCTTTTTAATAGTTTGCTCCTGTTTCCCCCTATGTTGTTGGTTAAGCCTAAGTTATACCCTCCTACCCAGTCACCTGTCATACCCAAAGACCTGCCTCTTGTGGTAGAATGTTATTTACTCTTCCCCTGCCAAACTGTCAATCTTCTCTTGAACCAACCTCCTGCTCAGAATTCCCCTTCAGAAATCCCCTAAAGCTCAACACCCCATTAGTCCATGTGACCCAATTTCCCCCCCATCCCCCGCTACTTGATGCTTTTGTGAACTCTGCCTTTTACTCCTCTCCAAGATATACTGTGGCAAGCACATTTCTCTCTCTCTCAGGATTTTTTATTGAGGTGCACAGAGAGAAATGGAAGAGAAAACAATTTCTATTTCTGCTCCTTGTTTTTCTCTTGTGGAATGTGTTTGGAGAATTGTTTACCCAGAGTGAGTGCTTGGTTGGACCATGGTGGATTGTTTGGGCCTGATGGCCAATCAGATCCACCTGTGTCTGGGCTCTGGAGAACAGGGTCACAAGTTGTGAGTGAGTGAGATATGATAGTTAGAGAAAGTAGCATGTAATATTTAGTATCCTCTTTTATACAGCATATTAATGTATTTTAACATAATTATAATAAAGCAATCATTCAGCCTTCTGAAATGGAGTTAGACATCATCATTCTTCCCATTGGGTTCGCCGACATCTACAACAATATACCCTATTGGTTAATAATTTGTACCCTCCCTTTGAACTTCCTCCATTTTTAAGGTGCTGCACTCCTGTTTCTTTCGCCTTTTGCTCTCAAGTTCCCCACAGTAAGAAACCATTTTTACCCTATGCAAAAGACCCCCACCTTGTCCTCGCCTCCTCAGAGCGCAGACTGACAGCCAAAAAGGCCACAGAGCAATTGCTCTAGCGCACCTCGGGCCATTCTGCACCTGGAGTGTGAGCCACTCTCGGTGCCAGCCCGGGTGGAAGAGCCAGTGCACCTCCAGCCCATGTGTCAGTCACCTGTGTCTGCCTGCAGGCTTCCCTGTGTTCTAGGCACCTCACCATGTGCAATGGGTACATAGAAACCATGGTGTGAAAAGGAAAACCCTGCATCACAACAGAGTGGATGGGTGGATAGAGCTTAACAGCTGGCCATGAAAGCAAAGAAAGAAAAAAGCCAGGACTGTACTTGAGAAATGCCCTTTTGTCAAGTTAATTCTTATCAAACAGTCAGATCAATCAACTCCAAACACAGTTACAGATCTCTATGTTAAAATATTAATGGTTCTTGTATACTGCTTCCACAAAGTACTGTAGTAAAAAATGAATGCTGCTCACACATTTCCACTTTTTTTCCTTTTATTACTGCTGAAACTTACGTCTAAGAAAGCCAGTTTCCAGCTGTTTTTTTTTCCTTCAACCTTAGAGGATAATTAAAATTCCTTGCACAGGAAAATGGCAAAGAAGATTTGGGCATGTATTTCAAATGTAGCATACTAATAGCATTTTTGGACTCTGTAATAAATCATCTCTCTTCTCAGCAAGAAATAGAGTAAATGGACAAAATCTCTGAAATATACATTTCCATTTACAAGTCTCATACCTTCACTCTGACCTCATCTATCCACATGTCTGGTACCTTGCTATTGTAAATACAGTGTTGGCTTTTTTAATACATCACCCAACAATCCAATAGTATAATTAACTGCAAATACTGTAGGAATGCAGAAGCCTGCTGATACCCATCAAACTATCACAGCCTTCGCCAGGGCCAGTTGTCAGCAATAAGCAGCCAAGTCTGATTTACTTTATCACTTGATTTTACAGTTTCTATTTAGCACTGAACTGACAGAAGGGAAACATTTTTGCATTCCATGTGAGGACCACTGTGAGAAACAACTGCTCACTTTAAAAATTCAAAAGGTTTATTACACCTTAACAAAAATACAACAAAATAACTAAATAAGGAAAAACAGGCCTGGAGGCTGCCCTCATAGCTGTCTACCACAGCTATGGCTGACCAGTTATGGCTGGCTTATCTTCAAGATGAATGTTCAGTCTTTCATACTCTTTTATACTCTTGGGGGGTTGCATCAGCCAACCCTGGCCCCTCCCAAAGTCTGTCAGTCAGGTCTTCTTTGCCATTTATTGGTGGAGATTGCTTTCTTGCAGCTTAATTGGAGGATCACGTGTTGTCATGCCATGTCTCCACTGCAACAAGCTTTTCCATAGCATTTCCATTCCCAGCTGCCCCATGCAAGGGGAACAAGTGCTCGTCTTCTTTCTGCCTGTCCTAGGCAACCCAGGCTGTCTGATGGCAGCAATACAGAGGGGGAAAGGGAACTATGGGGAGAACAGAGGACGTTTAAACTACAATAACATAACTATACATCACTAAAGCTTTTCTTAATATTCACACAATAGTCATCCCTTAATTGTGAGAGCCAGTCATCTCATTATCCGTCTATAACACCACTTAACACACTGAAGCTTTGTTTTTGCACCTAACCTTTGGGTAATCTCATCTCTCCCATGGGCTTCTGACATTCACGTTTGTTCTGAGGACCTGCAGTTTACCCTGCTGTAAACAGGAAGATCATGACTGGGTATTTCTATTAGCTGATAGTCTTTCAGTTTACTTTTCTTCTTCCTTCCAAACCACTGCTTGTGCTTTCCATCTCCTCCTCATTATTTCACCCTGTATCTACTGAGACAACTACAAATTGTGCTTCCTAGTAGATACAAATTCAGTTCTCCTAATTCAGCTTTGAGTTCAGGTAAATCCCAGCCCTCTGTTCAACCCAGCAAAGGTCAAATGGCCAGGCCTACGTTATGCCTTATAAACCCTGTCCTGCTTTGCAAGAAGACTACTAGTCTTGCACAATAGACATTACTTAATTTTTTTTTTTTTACTTTAGGAAGTCCTTTTGGCTAAACAAGGATAACATGCTAGTTTTTGTTCTCCAGTTTTCACAATTGGTATAAATGGAAAAGAGCATAAAAATTAAGGATTATGGAGTATGGGTGCATTTATTTTCAGAAAATTGCATAGATAGAACTTAACTTTCCTCTTCTAACAGACATTCTGCAAATCCCCTTTATATTTAATTTTCTGCTATACTTCCCAGATAAACATTCAGTACTTCTTGGTTTTAGCTCATGAAATCAATACATATCAGAAAATTGTTACCCCTTAAATGCTAACTTACACATTTTCTTTCTTCAGTAACTTCAGGTTAGAGCAGGTACTCCTCACATGGGTTGGTGCTTGGGGGCTTCACAAGGATGAAACCTTTACAATGGACTTCTGTTAGTCTTTACTATTGACCCTCATGTTTTTGTGGCAGTGGAAAGGCTGCCACTTCAGGAAACTTGAGCTTATTTGCAGCAGCAGGAGTTGAGCATGCCAGCTGACTCTTATTTTTGGTTTGTAAGGAGACTCCTTTTTAGCACCAGAAGCACCATCAGCATCACAGCAACCATCACAGCCCAAGGGCAGGTGCAGACCTGATGGGGCTGGCATTTGTGCTGGCTCAGCTCCCTAAAGCTAGTGCCAAGAAAGCAGCTGGAAGCTGTGAAGTTTAGTCAGAAATTTTGATAGAAGTTGCCAGAAAAAATAACTAAAAGATGTTGAGGCTTTTCTTACTCCAGGGACTCAAAAGTTGCACTTACAGAAAGCTTAGGAGTGAGGTGCGCAATTCAGGGAGTTGGAGAATTTGATAATAAGCCAGTCGAGTTATTGTGATTGCAATGGTAACTCCATCTGAGGCTATGACCACTTCCTAGGTCGTCTCAACTGTTCAGGATGTCTAGTCTGGAAGATCTTGTTTAGAAGTAGCTGTTAACTCTTTTGGAGAAGATTTCTACAGCAAGACAGCAAAGTTTGTGATACAGTATTAACAAATTTCACTCACATAAAAATCCAGTTAGAGAAATAAATGCACAACACTGAGCCTCTAGGGGCTTCCCCACTCCACTGCCTACAATGCTGCACATCCCAGGCTGCCCACAAGCTGTTTCAGGTGCAGCAAACCCCACACACCCCTCCTGCAGCAACTTAGCATTTATTTTTGACCTCAAAACAATGACATTACTCTTGAAGATATCCAGCTCTCCAGGAGCACTTAAAAAACAGCCACACCACTAACAAACAAAAAACCCTCCACACTTCCTAAATCACTCGCAGTTGCTCCCATGTGTAACCCAGCCTTACTCATCATCTAGCTAGAGCACGTCTCAACAGGTATAATCCATTTAACTATGAAATACGGGGACATGCTTCCAGTTTTTCCTTCTCTCAGAAAAGCTTTCTCATTTAACTCTCTTCACAGCTTATCCTTCTGACAACATAACCATACAGAATGAGCAGAAAAGACAGGAATTAATTAAAACGTAGGCAGAAATAGCTTTTTAGAAACAAATGCTTTAATTTGTTCCAGAAATTTCACACATTATCATTCAATTACTGCTCAACATCCTGCTCACCTCCTCCTCCACGCCAGTGTGAGCAGCAGTTGGGGTACAGATCTCAGAGGTACTGCACACCAGGCTGCTTTGGAGCTGTCATCCCTGATTAAAATCTGCATATGGATCCCACTCCCGCAAGGCTAGATCTCTCTCCAGGACTGCCATCAGTCTGCATAGAACCTCTCCATAGAACAAAAAGAAATAAAATTAAATGCTGCAGCTCTTTTGTTCATCTGGCTCAGCAATGAATACTGTTTGTTGTCACATAAGGTGAGCTCCCTGTCCCAAGCCAATGAGTCAGAATCCTACAAAGTCAGGCATATATTTGCAATTGTTGCCATCCAGTAGTTTGCACTGTTATGAACAAGATTTAAGGGTTACACTCTGCATCTATTACCTATTTAAATTACTCTTCCAGTATGTGACTATTAAACACTGCAAGAGGCAGATGACTGTCTGTACAAAACTACAATAGGAAAAGTAAGATTAAAATGAACATTGTTCCAACAATATGTTTATAGGAAATAGGTAGCACACTGACTTCAGTGATGTTTCACTCTTCTCTACCAATCCCTGAATTGGATGACATTGTTCCAAACTTGTTACGCCAGTTAATAAAAATTTCCATCTTTAATATTGTCCCATTTGAATTTTGATTTATAAGACCTAATTTTGCACATGAAAGCATTCTTAAGAATATCTTACAAATTGGGTCCTCACAAACAGCAACAGCAAAATAAAAAGGCAACACCAAGCTACTTTCGATAACTTTCTTCCCTTAACAAGTGTCCTGAAAACCAGATGTTCTTCTGTGATTATTTTCAAATCTTTCTTCCATCTTTCAAACTTAAGAAGAAAGAGATTCAACATCTTGAGCATGACTCCAAGTGCCATGCAGAATTATTGCCCTGGGGAGCAAGGACTTGCCCCTTAAATCTCAGGGTTTGTTTTGTTTATTTTTTTTAATCTGATGCAACAATGACCAGGACATGGTCATCTTTCCATAGACTACTTCTAAAGCTGAGTTCTTGGACGAGTCCAATCATTAGGACACTGCAGCAGAGTTCAGTTCATTATGCACTTGAGAGCCTAGCATCACAAAAAACTTCCTGAGAAACTCTGAAGAAAATAAACTTCTATTGTGATTTTAAAATACACTATTGTCAGGTTCAATTAACAATGTCTCATCATTCCTTTTATACTTGGTCATTTAAAGTCACTGACATAACTGCAAACCAGTCTATAATTGTCCCGTATAAGAGAATATATTCTTTTGCTTCTTGTAGAGAGACATGCAGCTGTAGCTGTGCACTTCCTCCCTAGCATGACACCACATTTCTTGTTGCAACTCTAGGGAGTCATTTGGCAGCAGAGGAGTGGCCAGCCCGTAGAGGACAAGTCCTGCTCTCCCTGCCAAGAGACATTGGAAGGACATTGTGCTGCCACGGTCAGCCCCACACACATGAGGAAGAAAAACAACCCAAAACCACAGTACTATTTGGGGTCCCCCTGAAGACAGGCAAGAGGTTCAAAATTATGCACAGTTAATTGTGCAAGAGTGTGTGTACAAGGGGTCAGCATACACAAGAGGATGACTGTCCCTTGCTACAAGCCCTGAGTACAGATGTCCTTCATAGGAATGGGGTGGGGGGAAGAGCCATCAGTCAAGCTCATCCCTCTGTGAATCCTTTAAACTGTGCCCCTGATCCCTCCTATGTACCTGAACTGCCCACCTGGATTTCCACGGCATCTCTCCACACCCTTCCTTGGCCTCCTCCCAGCAAGGCTCCCCAGCTTTTGCAGGGATGGCAGCAAGTGCCACAGGACCACCTTCTGTTTTCCAAAGCAATAATCCCCATACAATGCAATGGCTCCCAGAGGTATGGAGGAAGCAAACAAAAAAACAAAAACGTTCCAGCATAAGCAACTGGAAAAAGATCCCTCAAGTCACCAGATCTTCTCAGCCTCCCATAGTCAGTTCTCCTAAACTACTCTTAAAAAAAAAAAAAAAAAAAAAAAAAGCAAAACAAAAGAAAAAGAGAGGGGAAAAAAAAATCCCAACAAACAGTGAACAAATATTCTCACATTCAGCTTTTAATGAGACAGTCAGACACTAAATGACTGTAATTCCCTTTCTCGGTAACTAATTGAAGTTGCCATTTTCCTCCTGACCCATGGATTCTTGCAGCATGAGCATTACTGTAAAAATCTCACAGCATCCTGTAGTAGTCTGACCATTTAAAGCTCTTATTTCCCATAATGTGCTCAGGCAGGGCCCACTGATAATCCCCTAATGAGGCAAATACCAGAGATATCCCAGGAAGCAGATTCCCCCTAAGTTACTGGGGAAGCCAGGGCTCATTCTGGTTTGGTGAAAGCCCGTGGTAAATACTGCTAAATGCTTCTCCTCCGGATACCTCTGCTCCTGATCTCATGGTTGCTGTGGTCCCAGGAATTCTTCACACAACAGGGCTCACAGCCTGTGGCCCTGGCTGCAGCCTTGTCCTGGGATTTGCAGGAACACCCCAGATAAACACCTGTGCACACATGCCATCCTCAGGCCCTGGGTCCACTGTATCCCCAAACACTGTGGTGGTCCCTCTCAGGTGCTGGGGAAAAAGATGTTTTGAAGTCATTTCAGCCAGTCTCGCATGAAGGAAGCAGTCTAGGAAATGGCAGAAATATTGATGTCAGTACCACCAGCCACAGAAAATGGGTACATAGGTATATACATAAATACTGTAATCTTCAGCTTTTCCAAAAGGAATTAAACAAATACTACAAAAAAATCTTAAAACACAAACAATTAGTTGAGGGGTGAGTTTTCAACTCCTCCAATTTGATAGTATTACCTAAAAATAGCCCACAACTATCATACTCTAATGACCATCATAAAGAAAACTTATATTTATTTTACAGCCTCCCAGAACTAAGTTCCAATCAGATAGTTCAGAAATGCAAGTTAAAAATAGATAGAACTTCACCTTTTGTTCTAGAACAAGTGAAATAATTTCAACTACTGCTAATAATATGTCATTGCCAGGTAGTTGTCCTCACAAGCTACCTGACACCTAATCTATCACCATCAACTTATATTCAACTACAAATGAGATGCAACAGCATTTAAAGCTGTATACAGCTCTTCCAGCTGGATTTAAAAAAAGCATGAATGAAAAGCAAATATGCATTTGCTTTGCTTATATATCAAGTCTGGCTCACAGCTCAAGGTCTACAAAGGTTGCTGGAGATTTTTAAATTTCTACAGTCTTCTCAGAGTTTAAACTTTAAGTTAACAAGGAAAGATGGATTTGAGCTACCAACACTGCAAGACACCACTGTAATATGGCCCCAATATGGCCCCAACAGTCACACCATTTAAATCAATGATGTTCCTAGTCACAGAAGCACATCACTGATCTTCAGCCAAGTCATGCGGGAGAAAATTGCATTCCTGCTCTCTGGTACTGCTACTTCTCAGTAATCCATTACTGAATTGCAGCAGGTCCAAACCCCCTTTTCAAAGGCATTTCTTCCATCAGCTCTTTGGAGGAGTGGCAGAAGGGGCAGAAAGCAGCACACCTCCAAGCCACCAAGGGTCCTCTAGTCACTATGAAGTAAAGTCACTGACTTTGGGAGATCAGTGAGACAGTACAGCAGTGCTATCATTCTCCCAGCAGGAAAGCCTTTTTGGATCTCATGAAAAATTCAGCCAGACCTACCTGAAGTTAAAAACAACACTGTGGAGACACTATTCCCTGCAAATCACAGATATCTGCAGAGGCAAAGCTTCTGTCTACCCACCTGCACAGGGATGCACATGGGACAGAGCCAAAGTCGGAATTTTGCATCTCAGACAGAGACAGAAGGAATCCCTTTCCTGCCTGCTACTATGTCCAGCACAATGACAAAGGCAATCAAGAGCCAGGAAATAGCTCAGAATCTGGATCATCTCTGATAACCACAAAGTAACTTTGCTAGCACTCTAGGACCAGCAAGCTGTGGGCTCTTTCAGCACCTAGGCAGTTTGGTGGAACTTCATAACCCCGAGCCTTCACCTCCAATTCAAATATCTGTTTAAACACAGCAAATATACTTAAGTGCTGTTAGTACTTGGCAGGTAAACATGCAGTAACTTTAGAAAAGAGGCAACCCACAACCTGCAGGAAATAGGCACCGTTTCTGATGTCTTGTATATTTTATACTTAATATATTATCATAAGCCCACAGTATGTGTATGATTTCAGTTGTAACTTTGTTTCTTCTCACAGCTGCATCTGGGAAAACAGTCTCTCCTGGAAGCTGCTTTTCTGTCAGTGGACAATTAGAAAGGTATTCTTGGGAGGATGATTTTTCTCTTCCATCATCTTGAATTCTAGTTTAGTGCAGTTTTTTATACCTAACCTCTTGTTTCCAGTTCTTATACGTACCTGTATTTGCACTATGCCTAGTCAATACCAAAGCCCAGACATCACATACTTGCAGTCTTGGCAAGTTTTGTGGGTTCTGACAAATGTATAGCTGAATTTCTCACTAATCTTTCAACAGGACCATAACACTCAGCACCTCTAAAAGAACTTTTACCCTTTAATACCTCTGTGCCATGCACGCACCAACTGAACAGCACTCCAGAAAGCACTGTTAAATCTTTCAGTTTCCAGGAAGTACATACAAATTTTATACCACATTTGAGAAAAGAAAATCAGTTCAGTAGCAGAGACAAAACAGAGACTAATGTGCCAGATGACAGGATTAATCTAGAGCTTATAGCATATCACTAATTGCACCCAAATTAAAATCTCAGTGAAAACAAAGAAATATGGCAAGTGTGTCATAAAAACAATGTCCTTACAAGTCCTTAAACCTCAAAAAATAATTTTGGGAAATGTATTCTTTTTTCCTCCCTGTAAATGTTGCCTTCTTTCCTCATTTTCCCCTTTACCATGGGAACACCAGCCTAAGAGATGCTCATACTCTGACATCCTCAGACTCACCAGATTTCCCCAGGAGCAGTGGTATTGGCACTAAGTGACACAATGCCAGTAAAGTTGTAAGAATCAGCAAAACCAGTAAGCACTGGAGATCCCTTAAATAACCTTTTCCCAGCACCATGAACTCCCTTCCACGCAGAGAATGCACCAAGGCTAGTGCAGAAGCTTTCACACTTCTCTCAATCACAGGAGCCTGTTCTACAGGAGAGTGGTGGGAGAATGATGCTCCCTAGAGGTGTTTCCAGGTCTCATGAATTCACTGTGGTGCTGCAGTCCTGTATTTGCTTTAAATTCAGATTTCTTAGGCCACATGCATAAAAGACAATCTCAGCTTAATTTAAAACTAGATATATCTCTGGAACCTCTGTTCCATAAGGAGCTTGGAAACACTGGCAATACATGCTTCACAGTTCAGAAAGTATATTGGAAAAACTATGTATTACTGTGTAGTTTTTTCTTGTTTGTGGTTCTTTTCTAAGACTTTCTGTATCTTTGCAAAGGTTTAAGGCCAAAGTACTATACAGAACAGAATTTCATTCTGTAGCACTGTCGTGGGGACAGGACATTTTCATGCTCATTATCCCAATCGTGGTTTTTGTTCCCTGTCCTCAGTTTGTTTTGTCTTCCTTCCCCCCCCCACCCCCGGGCTGGCTGCTGCCTTGCCGCTTAGCTTGCTTGCTGCTTGGCTTGCTGCTGGCTGCATGCTTTGCTGGCTCTGCTTTCCTCTCTTTTTTCTCTGCTTTTCGCTGGCTTGCTTTTTGGCCATTTTTTTTTTCCCTTTTTCCCGGTTTCCGTTGTTCCCTTCCCCCCCCCCCCCCCGAAGACATCGGACCTACTCCGGGCAGGAGCTCCCCGGGGTCTGCGAAAGAAGCTGCGTACCCTCTGCGGCGAAGAGAGATAGAGCTCAACCCCCTTGGACTGGTGAAAACATCTGTGGTCATCTTGGGCTATTTCTCTTGTGCTGGGGAGTGTTTTTTCGTTGTGCCTTAATAAACAAGTTTTTTCCACTTTCCCCTCTGAAGGAATTCCTCCCGAACCCGGTGGTGGGGGGGGAGGTTGCGGAGGGTTTGGTTTCCTATAGGGGGCTCCTTTGGAGGTGTTTTCCCCTAATTTGTCCAAAACCAGGACAAGCACCAGACCAGAATAAAGAATATGAGGAAATGCTAAGACCTTGGCATTTTGCTCAGTGTGCTGGCAGAGAACTGTGTTCCCAGCCAATCCCCATGTCCTTCCTTTAAAGTCAACCAGTCCAGGGAATTAAAATCTCATCGAAGATCTATTCCTACAACATGCTTTTGCTTCCAAGATGCCCTAGCTAAGCTCATCCTAGGCACCACTCCATACTTCAATAAGCTCTTGGCTGCTACCTGTTGTGTCCAATGGATGTCCTGACTCCTAAGGGACTTGCACACACACCTGCAGCAAAGAGACTGTCTCAGATCATGTCACACTCATTTAACTTGACAGCTACAGCTTCAGCCCAAGGTAATAGCTCCTCAGGGCCAATATTTCAGGGAAGAACAGTTCCTTGGCATGTCATTATTCTGGGGAAAAGCATTTTTGGTTGGGTTTCTGCTTCCACATTTTCCAAATGATAATGCCCTCTGCATAAAGCTGTTGTTTTTATTGGTGTTCGTTGCACCAATCCCAATCCTGCAGCTCAGGATTGCTGGGATGAGCCCAGCTGCTGGGGCAGCCCTAGAGATAACAAACCCTACAGGGGCACACAGCCCAGGTTCACATGGGCTCATACCTCCCGTATAAACAATGTGTTCCACTCCGCTGCTTTCTTCTTAAACTGCTTTAAGTTTAAACAGCTGTAAGATGCTTTCAGTCATTAAATAATAGAGGCTGTGAGCTCCTTGCCAGCAGTCACAGCAAGAGCTTGTGCCTACTACTTGAAGTCAAATCTCTGTCTTCAGCAGGGGTTCCCCAAAGTGCTCTGCTGCATCCTTTCCAAATAGCTGTAAATTGAGGTTATTGTAAGACACTTAAAGCTTTCAAGTAACAAAGCTGAGCTCTGCTGCTCTCTGACATTCACTCTAAGAGCCATAGAGGAACACCTATGGCAGCTTACCCTGGGTCTGCTCAAGATCCCTCCCAAACCAGGAAGCACCAGAGAAACTTTTATTGTTAACTTCCTCAGGACACAGAAATGCACATTATTTTTCTAGTCATTGCAAGTTAAAAAATCAATAGTTGCCTGATTTCTTGCTGTTTGAAGGGATGACTGGAGAACCACGTGTGCCCTTACCTGTGCTCTAATAAATGTTTGTTATGTGAACAACCAAATACAGCAGCAGAGTTTAAGAGCACTCAGTTCTAAGGTGTACAGACAGCACAGGGATCTGATCATCTGTTAAAGAGTCTCTTATACTCCCATCTAGGCCACGAAATGGCCTAAAAGTGGCCTAAAAGGTGCACTTGAGTTCAAACCTGATCTGGATGGACAGAGTTTATGATTGGCACAGATACCTCACAAGTTACTCAAAACCTTCCTGTAACAGCAGTGCTGAGCACACACATCACAAACAACATCGTAAGGAGCAGCCACGCCCAATCTGGGCTGCTTAGACCAAAGCACCAGACTATCACAGAATCTGACAATTTTGGATGGTTGACCAGGCACCTTGCTTTAACTGGGAACAGCCTGCAAAATCAAAAATGTTTCCTGAAACAGCCTACCTTTAGAATTTCCTAGCTTTATTATTGTGAGCGTGCAGTATCAGTATGTGTTTAAATACACCATATATATGTATTCAAATGCACCATATATAATCTACAGCTATCAGATCACTTTACTTTTATCCTCTGTAATCCACAGTAAGAGCAACAAGGATTGAGGTGGTTTTGAAAAAAAATGCATTGTTCTATTATGCTACCAAAAACCCCACAAACAGTACAAACCCCAAAATACAACTTATTCCAAATATTCCCTGCAAATCCTCGTCTGATTGCCTGTTGTCTGCATGATCATACAAGCAGAGCAGTAAGGAGGAAAAGAGAGCTGCCACTGAAATGAGAGAAAGGGTTTGCCAGGTCATCCTTTACTCATTCATAATACCATTTGTTGATTTTTCAGTTAACAGCTCTTGCCACTGCCATATTGAAGTTTTTAACCTTTTTCCCCTAAGGGCTTTTCCAAGCAACCATGGATGTTTCGTTGTCCAGGCCCAGAGTTACAACCATCAACAACATGACTATGCTACACCCTGTGACCAGCTGAAAGGATTTAGGTTTGAACAGTGAAACCTTGCAGGCTCTTTCCTCTAAGCATTTGTAGTTCTCTAACTCATTCTCCATGCTACAGCCATCAGGGGAAGCAGTGCCTGATAATCCTCCTCTACTTTCTCAGCTGTTTTAACTAAGTGGATTATGAGGATATAGTGGTGGTTCCTTTCTGGTCCTAACAGAGAGGCATCACAGCCCCACATAGCCTCTGGTCTGACAATCAGGTCTGCTCTCTGGAAACCCTTCTGCAGCAGGGACCCAGCAGCACAGACAGACACAAACTGCTGACTGAGAAATAGGGCTGTTTATTCCTTGTGAATTTATACTGAATTTATACTTTATTTTGCTGCCTGAAACATGGCAAACTCTATCTCCTGTGTCACAGCTGCCATCTGCAGGTACCCAAGCTCCTCGCTGGGGAACAGCTTCTCCCAGGAAAGGAAAAGGAGACGTGTCTGGCAGAAAGGCTTTTTACTCCCCTTCCATCTCGCTCACTATTTTTCTAACTCCCATCTGTTAATCCCTCCTCCCTCCTGCCCTCTCTGCTTTCTCCATATGCTTGCTCTTCTAACATCTATATTCTTCCTCACATTCACATATGTCCATCTGCTGATGTCATGGAGCTGCAGTCTAAGCTTTCAGCTACCACCAAGCATCAGAAAGAAATGCAATCCCTAATCTTTCCTTAGATCTCGTCCTTCAAAAGCAGCAAGGAAACCAGTGCTGCCTCTTTATACTTCACTGGGACACCACTACTTCGCACAAAACCACCAGAAAGACCAAAATCCCCTAAATTAAAAGTCTCTTCCATCCTCAGAGCCTCCTTCAAGCAGCTGCTCCCTGGGGCTGGCACCCAGTCAGGAGCAGTGTTTCAGCATGGATTTCACTGGCAGCCTCAAAAGTCTCTGAAACTGTCCCACACCTGAAGCCAAACAGAATGGGACGCTCAGAAATCCAGCTTTCATATCCTGTCTACCCCCTGAACCATTCCCTGGTTAAGCATCAATCCCTCTCTCCCTGTATCAGCATATTAAAGCCTCACCACTCTGTCCCCTACTTCTCAAGCACAGCATTATTTAAATTATCTACCTGCCTTTGGAAGTAAGGCGCTATTTACAAAGGCACATATACCACACTACCTTTTATCATCTTGTCAGCAAGCTGAGTGTGAAAACAGCAGAACACGATTCTGGTAGAGGGAAGAGCTGATTGTCACAGCCCAAAATGTTTTTCAATTACCTTCCCTCCCTACCACAAAACCCTTCTAAATGAAACATATAGACCACAAAGGAAAAGCAGGTGCCTTAGTACATCATAAAGGCAAACTGGCAAATCCTAGCTCTACTTCATTTCTAACCATCCCCCTTCGTAACCAGACACATTGTCTGTGTTTTCATTACACAACCAGCCTTCCCCTCCCCAGCAAGTGTTTAAGCATGAGACAGTTCTACAAACCTGCACTGACAACTATTCTCATTTTCTACCAAGCACTTCATGACAGCTCTTCTCATAATAAATATCTCAATGGGTACCTCAGAAACATGGTGGATGGCAATTAATCTCAGTTATGTCAGTTTATGTATAGGAATGCCTTCAAAGTCTTCTGACTTTGAACTACATCGAGAGCAAAGAGTTCTGGAGTAAGAATTGGCAAAGAACAAGAATGAACAGTTTGAAGTGCCTGGTTTTGTACCCAAAATACCACATAACTTGTGTTTTCATTTCCTCTGCCTATTGCCTACAAACCCATTGCTTTATAGTAACAGAGCTGTTGGTTATTTGTATCAATACATACTGTGCAGGCTGGAATTGTCTAAGCTACCAAAAAAAAACATTAACTCCAGAAAACAAAGTTGTGATCTTTGATTACAAATAATATGAATGTTGAGTACTCATATTGAATATGAATATTACAATGAAGATGAATAGTCAATAGAGGCAGTGTAAAACCATGCTCAGCAGTAGCTCTGCTGTCCTACCTTACTCTTTGCATAATTCAAGACTTTCTTTTGATAGTGAAACAAGGCTCTGTGTGGGCACTGAGACAAACCTGACACAGCTTGTGAGAGCTAGAAAATCATTACCTAATCTAACACAGCAGCAGGCAATATTCCTCTTCCTCCTCCATTATCTTAACAATGCAAGGCAAGAGTCACACAAGGCAAGAGTCATGCTGAACACAACCACCAAGCAAATAGGATATCAGAAATGTACTCTCTCTACCATGTCCCTCAGAGGATCTCACAGATAAGCAATTCTGCTCACCCACTTGAGGATCCAGCAGGCTATAAAAATGAAACAGTGAAAACAGCCACAGCAGAAAAGGTTCCACAAATCAGCACAGGAAAGGGAGACCCACACAGCTTCAACACCACCCTTTTTAAGTGAAACACATCAGCCATATTAACTATGTGCCTTGCCATTGTACTGGGCAAAAGCACCAAAGCTTGGGGGAAACTCCCTAGTGGAAAAAAAGTGTAAATTAAATAGAAAAATATATACATGTGCTTCCTTAAAACTTCTTTGTAATGCAGTTCCTGGGACTTAGCAGTAATTTGGTGAGACGTAGGCATGCCAAAACAGAGGGATAAAATGAGCAGAAGCATGCATTGTGCCATGAAGATTTGAATTAAAACACAAAAGGTACCCTATTGAAGAGTTAAAGGAAACAACATTTTAAAGTACGTCAAGTTTGGCAACTGCAGTTTTCTTGCATCATCATAACACTAGTGCATCCATACCTGCATCCTCCAGAAAGCTTAGTTCCTCCATGGACAGTGCTCACAAACTGCAGGGAAGCCCTGCAAGGAAGGGAGCTAACTTCCATCCTCCTGGCAAAACACTGACCAAGAGGAAACTTCATAGTTGGATTCCCACATAATCTCATCAAGTCCAGCACAATTAAGTGAGCTCCTCATGACAGAAGGCTGACAAGCACAGGCTTGTCAGAATGCAGTACCTCTTACTTCACAGCCCTCCCCATTCAAGTCACTGCAACCACAGCTGCCAGGAATGCACTAGAGACAAGTGTCTTCATACATTACAGGTGGGTGAGCCAAGCACAGCCTGAACTGACACTGAGAGAGCGCTAAATAACACGGTACAAAGTCATACTATAGCCAGACCCATACACTGGGTTTTCACCCAGAAACTTCATCTCTGCCTTTTTTGTGAGCAGGAGCTGGGGGAAGCTCAGCCTTCCAGACAGCTCTCCAGCAATGCCAGGAGCTGCCAGCCAGACCCTGACCTCCTGCACCCACATCCACTATGTCCCCTCCAATAATGCAGCACAGGGGCACAGCAGCTCACTCACAGCCTGTCATAGCATAGCATAGCTGCTATGACAGGTCTATGCCAGTTTAATATTAAAGCCTAGAAGAATATTTGCATAACTAAACATTGATCTGCTCTCCCTATCTGCATGTGCCTCTAAATTTGTGTGAAAGACATTAATCCAGTGTCTGCCTCAGGACAGAGGTCCTACAGACATGATGTGGACCTAGTTCCCCATGGCAGAGTCTGTCCATCTTTAGAGAAGCATGCAGAACTTTTAAAATGAAAAACCAAGGTGACAGGCCAGGATCATTTTCCTTTTTGTCATGGAACACAGAAGAGAAACAAAGGGACAACAGGATTAGCTTCCGGGCTGGCACAGGAAAGCGGAGAGGATTGCTAGGCTTTGCTACTGCATTGCCCATAATCTTCAGCTGTGGGTGTCTGGATGAAACAGCACACCCAGAATAAGCAACAGAATACAATCCCAAACAAGAACTATTTTTCTAAACTTATTGCAACCTACTACCAGTGGGCACCACTGAACCCACTTTTTTTGTCAAACAGTAATTAAAAAAGTGTAATGCTCAAGCATTCAAAGTAATTTTTTATTATGAAGTATTTTTGAGAAACAAGAGGATGCTTCTTGACAGGGAAAGAGATCCTGAGACCTGTAATTCAGATACTGGGCTACTGCCAGTCAGCATGCTGTCCCATGGCACACTGCCCCTCCTAAGACTCAACGGGAACATCACAGTGAGTCCCCTGGAAAAGCAAAACAGGCAGTGGTCTTGGAATATATCTGATAGCACCACTGAAATGCAACTGGTCACAAAGGACAGTCTGTAAAATACTGGGGTGAGCATATACAGTTTTGCATAGGTAGGGCTGAGACAGAAGTTGACTCTCATCCAAAGGAAAATCAGCCTTAGTTTGTCCTTTGGGACAGAAATTATACCAGTGACAAAGCAGTTCCAGTGTTCCTGCTAAAAGGGAAGAAGAAATTACAGCCCACTATAGGTGGTGTAGGGAAAACAGTCTAAAAGTAATATTAATGTTAAAACCTGTATGATAGTTCTGTTGCCGAGACAAAATGTTTGTTTTTGTGTCCATACCATTAAAGCATTCCAAAAGGAACACACTTGCACAGGATCCATGCTGAGAAGACACTTGATGGAGGAAAATCAATAAGCTCCCTCTCCAATACATATGGATGCCCAGGGGAGACAAAACCAAGCAAATCTCCATAACCAAACCAGATGACAAGGACAGAGGCAGGGAATCCCTTGTGGCAATACTGACACCTGGGCAAATTTTTCTACTCTGGAATAGAGTCATCCCAAAGCTGCCAAAGTTTACCAATATCCATCCTCAGAGGAGCACTGCCACCCCATTGCAGCAAACCCCTGGCCTCCGCTCAAATTAAAAGCAGCAGTGGTCTCTCCAGCTACCCAAATTGCCCAGGTTTCACACTCATCCATGGGGACAAGCAACCCCAAACTGGGACTAAAGGGGCCCCCAGCTGCAGTTCTCTATGATGGGAAGAGAATTTTTGCTCATGCCAAGAAGGGGATGGAGCAGCCACTAGGCAGGGCAGGAAGGCAGGGTTTCCATGGAACTTCAACAGGTAATGCCTGCAATACCACTGGGGGGAAATTTCTTCATTGCATGAGATCTAACTTGGAAATAAACACTTTATGCAAATTGTATAAAACCGTCCTGCAGAATGCATGAAAATATCCAAGTGCTAAAATTAATTCCTTCCATGGTGAAGCGATATGCAGAATAGATTCCACAACCTGGTGTAGTTAAGCAGTGGGTATGTATGTCAGTGCTCGACACAGGTGAGATAGCTCTCCAAAACTTGTGCCCCGAGCCTCAGTCTGACCCACACCTGTATTCCCAAAGGTGTTCCGTATGCAATACATTGCACAACTTTTTCATGCGTATTCAACCCCTGGCCCCGCCTGTCCTCGCCTCTCATGCTAAATGAGTCCACGCCCTTCTGGGCACACGTGGTTTGCTGTGGTGGTTGCACGGGGGTCTCTCGGTGGTCCTGAGGCTGAAGATTGTGGTGTTCCTCATGACTGAACTTTTGAACTTTTCCTCTCTGCGCGTGCACTTTTGGTCCTTTGGTGCTTATCTGAGTACATCTGTCAGTCTTGGTAGGCTTGGAGACAGAGGAGCTTCTTTATCTGGGTTCTTTGCTTCTTCTGGTATTGTTCTTTATGCAAGAAGCTTCAGAAATTTGCATTTTCCTATGCCCTTTGTACTAGGCAGAGGTTTCTTAAGTAAAAGGTTAAAATTTAACACATAATTTTACAAGCTAAAATTTAAATGCTTAATTCATTTTGTTAACTCAAGTGAACTCCAAAAATCTCTATTTCAATGGGAGGCAACAAGTAGATAAACAGCCAATATGAATATTTTGAGTTCCAATTTCTACCTTGTGCTACCATAAGTTATTTTCATATTTAAAAATCAAACCTGTATTTAAGTTAATCAGGGTTTTAGCAGTTAACTCACAATTGAAAAATAGAGGGGGAATCCTAATTTTGCTGCAAGCACTGATTATTCTGTATTTTCAAAACCGTAACTGGAGGATTGCTTTTTTCCCCTTAGTTATCACAGAAGAAAATTGCATTGGGTTTTTTTCTTTCCAAGTCACTTCAACTGAAATTTTTACTAGGACGTATCAGAATACCTTTTGTCTTCATTAAGTCTTTGAGTTTCTTTGTATGAATAAATACTGAGATAGTGGCAAGTACTTGAGGGTCTGTTCAGCATAACATTTGTAAATGTTGTTTTGCCTTTTGTTTAGGGCCCCTTAAAGGTCAGCAAGCATCACACCTAATCTGACTTGTAATTACTCCGGTAAACATGCTGAATAGATAAATGCTGGCACATTTAAGTACATAACTGTTGGGGGTCGGGTTTGTTTCCTTTTTAATCATGGCATTTTTTCCCATTGACTTGCTAGGAAGCACTGATTGCTGGGTACTTGAGACAACAGGGAGATGGCCAAGCCTGAGGGGACGGGGCTGGGGCAGCTGCTGGCTCTCTCTTGCTCTCACCTTTGGGAGGAGGATGGTTGGAGCCACTGCTTGAGAAGGGAATTCGTTGCTGCCGCCAGAGCACCTTCTGCCATGAGGTGAGCTTTAGCTTTTAAGAGCAGCCACTGAACTGGGACCTTATTAGCACCTCACTGAAGAGGGCCCTATTCCCATCTACTCAGGTGCCGGGATCTTGGGCTCGCCCCTGCCCAGCCGTGCTGACGGTTGGAGTGCCACTGCTCCGGCCCTGCTGCTTCTTTGGCGCTGCTCTGCAGCCCCGCGCCCCGCCTGCTGAGACGTCCCACGGCTCCAGCCATGGCTCCGGAGTCTCCGATACATCTACTCCACTAGCCTGGTATTTTTGCTCATTCCTGCTGTTCCAGCTTGGTGCTCCTTTGCGTCCTGCTGGGGCACCGGGATTGGCTGCCCCAGGGGCTGTGAAGCAGGGCCTCTCTTCCACCCCTTCCCATCTTGGCTGAGCCGCCATTACGCCGCGCTCCTGGGTGTCACGACACAGCGCCTCCTGCCACCGCGGTGGAATCATTACTGCGCCCACCGAGAGTCAGCGGCGTCCCCTGCCGGGCGTGCCCAGAACTGCACGAGGGGGACATGCCTGCGGCTGAAAGGCTGTTGCTGGGTTTGTGCTGCTGTTTGCTGTTAATGCCATACTTGTTGTTTGTTTGCCTGGTTATACACACTGGCAAAGAACTGCTATCCCTATTCTCATATCTTTGCCTGAGAGCCCCCTTGTGATAAGTTAGAAAAGACTCTTTGTTCATCAAGACAGAAACGAGAAGTCTTGTGTAGATAACAGAGAACCAAAGGAGAAGCCTTGTGTAGATAACAGAGAACCGCCAGACAGAAACTAGCTAGTATGTTGATTACTTAAGCTGATTGTGTAACTAGAACTTAGGTGCGTATAACATATAACCTTATATGGAAAAGATCCTTACAAGGCAGTGGACTTTCACCAAGGAAGAAGAGAGGAGCCCTCATCAAACGACCACCAGAGAGTAGAAGAAGACCCCCTAGCAACAGAGGGCGCAGGCGCAGAGTACACCCAGAGATACTGCGGACACGGAAGAAAGAGAGTATAAAAAGACTGCGGGAAGGGGGAAACGGTGTGAGCCGTTTGCGGAGCGGAGACTCCCCGGCTGCACCCAGCGCTGTTTGCTTGCAATCGCTTGCTGTAATCAATAAATTTCTGATTGACTCTTGAAAGGCTGAACAAATTATTCGCCTCAATTTATAACACCCTTAATTTCAAAATTATAATAATTCGGAGGGAGAGGGTTTAAATATTTTTTCATTCTAAGGGAGGCTCCTGCCTTCCCTACCAGACACCTGTCTTTCAAACCAAGACAATAACATCAAATGCACTGCTTTCTGTTCCTAATGCACCAGATAACAAAACAAAGCAGAAATACTGAATTTTCCAGTGATGATTTATAAGACAAGATGAAATTGAGTTTGCATGTCTTTCAATAGGCTCAGAGGCCCTTTTTTCCTCCACAAAATGCTCTGATTATTTCTCCTTGTTCTTCTTCAGGAAATGCAGGACAGAATAAAATAGCTATTGTGCATGAATAAGCAAATAACCTAAGGTGCAACAGGTCAATCTATAATGTAATATACCTTCTGTATCAGCTTCAAGGCCCCACTTGAATTGCGGCAGCCATCTGTTATACTGATCAGATTACCTGGTGACAGTGAAATCCAAAGGATGTCTATTTCAGAAGCTTTGATGAGTGAAGAAAGCCAGGGAAGTAACCAGCATCATCCAGACAGTGTCACAAAGACCAGAGAGCACAGCCTTGCCCAAGGACAGGGTCACAGCTGCATTAAATCAATAAATTTACTTTCATGAGTGACAAATAAATTTACTTTCATGAGTGACAAATAAGGAGGAACAGAAGGTTATGTGTGCAGGAAGCATAGTGAGGCCGCAGAGAGTTTTCCCCAGTATCACAGTGGGGCTGGCCAAGAAGTGAGAGCCACCACCAAAACAAAAGGGAAGCCATAGCTCCTGCTTATGGGAAAAGCAGCCCTGAGCAAGACTCTCGGCCACCTCTCTCCTCACCTGTTCAGACACAGCCCCCTTCAGCTGAATGAGCTGCCCAGCATCTCAGCCAGTCCACGATCAAAATACATGTGCTGGCTTCTTCACATTCTGCACACACAGAGTCTGGTTTTCCCACATCCCACCCAAAACCTCCATTATGTCCTGCTGTACCTGGGATGTCTCTCTGCAAGATCCTACAGGACTGGACCACCAAAGCCCAGGCCAACAGTGGCTGGGCTTTGGTGGTCCAGTCCATGTAACCCATGTTACATGTCTGTAACCCATAGTTACATATTATGTAACCCATAATTACATGTATCATCCAAGCTTCTGTGTGTTATTTCCTCAGCAGGAGGACAATGGAACATAATTTCCATACTTCAAAATAAATCAGGCAAAAAGCACGCAAACCTAACTACCTCTGTTATGTTTTTTGGTATCTTTGTCTGTAATCAAAATACAAATTTTCAGCAGCATTTGCATTTCTCCTGTGAGAATGGAGCATAAAAGCAATCCAAAGCCCTAACTAAAGGAACCACAGGTTTCTCAGTAAAAACATAAACCCCACAGGTACTGCAAATCACTTGATACAATATTTAATACAAATACCAGACCCCAGTCTCTTGACTGAGTCAGGATAAAGAATGTACTCTAAAAAATAACCACTATATATATCACCCCACACATCAATATTAAGTTATATGAAATAACAAAATAAAATCATCATTTTTTTCCAACCGCAATTCTTGTCACAGTACGGCCTAAGAAAATTGCCAGACAGTATTTGACTAATACATTAATTTCATTGAGCCTACTTAAGACTGCTGCAAGACTGTTAATACACCAGAGCCACACTCCAGGATAGAAATAACTAAATCGGATCAAGACTGATACTTTGTAAGAAATTAAAATCTCCTGTCAATCTAGGAAAGAACACAGTACTTCTCCCCGTGAATGTATCACATACACAAAGTAGGCACAGCAGGACCAGAGGAGCATTAACTTCGACTTTAAACACCCACTTTCAGTGCTGTCATTTGTGTAGGCATGATACCACCATCCTGTTTGCTCAGTACAGCTGCAGTAACCCTGCACACCCTGATGGGCTGTGAGAGGTGGCAAAACTACAGCAAAGGCCACCAGAGCTTGGTGCCAGCCCTCAACCTCTGCCTACAGACCCACTTTTGCTACAGAGCCACCTTAAATTTGGTTCATAACTTCCTAGACCATTTTCCCGCAGCTCCTCAGGGAGCCTCTGTAAAGCTCCATCCCAACCTGCCTGCAGTACCTAGGTCCTGCTCAGCACTGCTGGGACCACAGGCAGCAGAGGGGCTCACAGTGATCTGCTTCCTCACCCAGCCTCCCATCGCCTCTGGCACCCACTGCAGGGGGACTTCATATGCCAGTGGCACCTCCCCTTTCCTCTCTTTTCTAGCTAAGCTGCACAGTCAGGATACTTTATAAACAAAGACACACCTTGCATTTCACTTACTACAGGCAAGAAGTTTTGCCAAAAGGCTGTGTGTGGCCAGCACATCTCCATGTATGACGTGGACTGGGAAGTCAACACCAAGTGCTTGGTCTTGAGGAAAATACACATTAACTGATGGCCTGAAACTGGAATTGTGCAGTTTCCTATACCATTCCCAAACCTGACAATTATTGGCCTCCATCAAGATTCATTAAAACATATTTGCTTAGTCTCTCTTCAGCTGTCTCTGCACTACATCCAACTCATATTTTGTGGTAAGTTTGCACATGCTAAATGTGATATTTACAGATTATTTAAATTTTTACATATCCCTAAGAGCTGAACAAAATAATACTTTGATTACCTTAGCCATTTACTCATATGCAATTATTTTCTAAAATTAATGCATTATTTAAATTTATTCAATAAAATAGCTTCTGGGGTATTTCTTCTCTGTGTTTATTATAAGCTCTGAAGATCAAACATTAATCATTTGAACTGTGTGGCTTTGATTATAATTGTCAAGGTAAATTACAGGGCACTCTTTTTCTCCCTGGATTTGACAAGTATGGGCATGTTCCTGCACACAAGTCGAGTTTGGCACTCAGGGCAGGCATTTGCTCTCAGCAGACATAATAAAATTCAGACAAATGTTTGTGAAAAGGGCATGGGAAGGGCTCACGTCTGCAGCTTGAGTTAATTATGTTTAAACTGTGGTTGAATATGTGCATAGAACACCTTTTTCCCTTCTGAGCCCCCTCCCTGGGATCCTCACCAACAGCAGCATACTGACAGTAAAGCACTATATGCACACTCCGAGAGTTACCATTACACAGGAACAGTTATAAAAATGTATCTTATTCTTTGCTTAATTTATAAGATGTTCTCTTTTCTACATGCCCTAAATAATCACTTAATAGGTAATACAGTTGTACATCATGGTGCATGCTGGTATTTCCCATTGGGAGACTGGGATGTGCTCTCCAAGAGCACTAGCTCCCATACAGAGATTCCCTGATACTCCTGCTCCGACCAGGAGTGATATATGCAGATATATATATGGCTTGTAATCAGCATTCTGCACCAAGAGGGAAAAACAACATCAGAGTGCTTTGTGCCAAGCACTGCGTCTCAAAACAGAGAGGAGCCTTCACAGTCCAAACTATTTGTTGTCTTCCTAGTGTACATCTGAAAAACTACCAACAAAACCAATTAGCTCTAGAGAAGTATTTAATTCCCAGCAATACATCTAAGTACTTTGCTATTGCTTTTTGACTGGAAAACATGCTACCAAGAACATTTACTGCAAATTTTGAACTGACCCTGCCTCATCAGCATGAGTCTCTCTGGGAATTTCACTTATTATGGTACAACTTTATCACTAACAGCAATTGGTACTTTTTAAACACTGATTTGTCTGTACTAAGTCTCACCTCAGGACTTAGAAATAGCAACCTTAGATGTTTGGGGAAGTTTTTCCAGATTAATCATAAGACAGAATAACTCAACTTAAAATATACTCATGCACATAACATACCCTGCCAGCTGATTCCAGCATACACAGAGCACACTGGCACGCGTCTGTCTATACAATCAGCTGTCTGAACCACACAAGCCCAACTTTATTTCAGTGCTCTGTTTCTCAAGTTCCCCATGCTGTGCAATAAACCTAAATATAGTCTTAATTCTGACTGAACCAGACAAATAAATGCACATTCTAAAGGACAAAGCACTTGATGACAGGTAACGAACTCCTAAGTCAAAAATACCTAGAGCATAGGGGATAACAGTCTGATCATTATTTCTTTGCTAATTGTTGAAATGAAGACTTCTCAGTGACTAGAAACCCAGCTGAGACTGCTAACATGCCCCGTATTTAAGCTCGCTCAGATATGTTCAAGGTCTTTCTGTGTAACACATAGGGGTTCAAAGTGCTACGGTTAACTCAGAGCAATTGACCCACTGCTTAAATTAAAATAGAAAAAAATTTGATTGTGGTAAATGTAAGTAATACACCACATAAGTTACCTACTCAGATGGAACACAGTAAATCAAAGCATAGTTTAGTGAACATTTATAGAGCACTGCAAATGCTGTGAAATAAACACTAGAAGCCCCTCCACTCCAGGGAAAAGCAATGCAGGGCATTCCAAAGAGACCAGGAAGTGTCATTATACTTACTCAAAACACTGCACCTAAAAGGAACTGACAAGTCCTTGAAAACATGGAGTGTTGCCTTTAAGAAAATGCCCTTGCAGAGACTCCAGTTTTTGACATATGCCAAGTTACTGTAAAGAACAGCAGTTTAAAACTTTTTTTCTTTTTTTCTGTAAAACTTAGCCCCTACTGTAATGAACAAAGTTTCCAGGTGTTCCCCAGAGATGCAGGCAGGGCCTTCCTAGTTCCCATGGCAACAGTGGAATGGCTGCTGGCTCTAGCTGAGTACCGATATTGAAATGTTAATTAGCTAATTGCCCTGTTTGTTTTCTCTAAACTACCTGGAGATAACTGGCCTCCCACCCCTCCACGCTGCCATTCTGGGACTAACATGCAAATAAAAAAACCCTTAGGATCATGGGAGTATTTTTAGCGGATAAAGACACCCCTAAATCAAAACCTAAACACAGTAGAGGGGGCTAGACAAATGCCCTAGCTGAGGAAGAGGGAAACACATCCCCTGATTGACTTTTACCTGTCACCATCACCTACAAAAGGACAGACTATATTAGGCTCTGAGAAGCAGGGAGATAGAGGGACAGAGAGCCCTGGTGCTGCCACCACGGAAGGAGCGGGGACAGCTGTTGTTCTGGACTTCAGCAACAGACTCTGCACACCACGCCTCCTCATCCTCGGGCCACCGTTGTGCCACAAGGAAAGGAGAAAGGACAGCTGCTGCTCAGGACTCCAGTGACAGACTCTGCACGCCTCCTTCCTTTCGGCCGCCTGGGAAAGCTACGACCGCAGGGGCGAGTTCTGCATCGAGCCCCCTGCCCAGCTGATCTTTTTAATAAAGAGCTGCACATTAATAAAGGCCCTGTTCATCTCACCTACTGCCACCTGCAGTTTCCACAAAATGCACTCACTGATTTAGTGTTCCCATTTTCAAGCAGAAGCTGCTGCGCTCCCCTGGGTACCAAGCATCTCAAACCAGGCAACAGTAAAGATCATCCTTTCCACAATTTATATTTAACTGCTTTGTGTTTGTTTAAGAGCAGGTCACATCCTCTTCTCATTGATGCACCCAAGACTTATTAAAATACCACCAAACTCAGTGGAGATGCAGCCTAGAGAGACCTGCCAGGTTAAAGCTCTGGATTTGTAGCAGTTGCTTGTCCCTTGTGTGAGTGAATTGTGCATATTTAAATATGCAAATCCTGATGGCTAACAGCATCTGTGTGCTTTTCAACTTTTTTCTCTGGCCTTACCAATCTGCCATGATTTTTGGCAGGGCTGTCATCTCTTCTGTTGCACCCTCTTGCTTATTGTTTTCCTGTTCCAGAGGCAGCAAAAAGCTGGCCCAAAACTACCAACTTTATCATAAATCCCAAACTTTAACATAAATCCCAAATTTATGTTGCAATTACATAAATTTTAAAATTGAGAAGAAGAAATACTTTTTGGGAAGTACACATTAATAAGTATGTAAGCAATCCATCCATTGCTTCAGGGGAGGCAATTTAATATCTAAGTGTGCATGTGTGGGCTGTTATGTGTGGGAATCTTGAAAATTAGAAGGTTTTGGGAAAGCATAAAACAACTCAAGAAACATTCCTCAACAGTCCCATCCCATTCATAATTTGTACATAGACCCCCAACCAGCAATACTGTGTGGTACAACTTCCAGTGTTTTTCCTGACACACCTGGAGAGCAGTGTCTCAGGACAGCTCCTTGTGACCAGCATGCTGGAGAGCACAAGAGATCCCAGCAGTGGTCAATACCAGAACTACTACTTCTAACCACTCCACCACCCCACCACCCCCCCCCGCAAGGTGTATTTTAGAGATTAATTAAGTATTTGTCTGTGGAAACCCTGAGAGGCATTCCCTGAGTTAGGGAGACATAAGAAGCTTCCCTCAAAAGCTGTTAGACCTCATTGGCTCCTTCCCCTTGTTTCTATGTCCCTCAGCCACTCCCTCCCTATTCTCCCATTGTCCCTCATCTCTGTACTGCCCCCATGCTACTGTTCAGCCCCTACCTCTCAATATACAAAAACCTGGACTCGCCCCATGGGTCTTGCCTTTTGGACCCTAAACATCTTACCATGCGGCTGAATTAAACATCTGTGGATACTATGCAAAGGCCCTTTTTGCTTCCTTACCCTGAACTTTATTAGCAGCTAATTCGGCTGCTACATTTCTCTGTGGCAGGTAGACCATGGCTAGCTGCCAAATGCCTGCCCACCCACTCTCTAAATCACCCTCCTCAGCAAAGTAGGTGAGAAAACATGGTGAAAAAATGGATGGGTGAAGATACAAACAGGGAGATCCCCTACCAATTGCCATCTCAGCACAACAGATAGAACTTGATGAAAATCAATGCTATTTCTTACCAATTAAATGAGATTGGGGTAGTAAGAAACAAAAATAAATTACTCTCTCTTATCCTCTTTTTCCCAACTCATCCTCTCTCCTTTATTCCCAACTCTTGTGCCTCTCCTGGCACTGCTCCCTCCTCCTCACCTCTGTGCCCCTGAGGCGCCTCAGGCATGGCTGAGGGGCTGGGTGAAGTTCAAGCCACTGGGTTCCTGGAACTGGCCATGCCCAGCCTGGACCAGCCCCAGCCTCTCCTCAGCCCTGTGGCTGCCCCTGGCACCTCATGCCACCTAAAGGCAAAATAAGGTCTAAAACACATGCATGCTGTCTCCACATGCTCTCTTGGGCCTCTGATCCAGTCCCATTATTTTCCAAGTAATTATGAAAAAGCACCACTCGCATGATCGGTGACACAATCGCCTTTGGGACATAAAAGGCAAAAACACCCTCTGGCTTGGTGCAGAAGAGGATGAGGCCAAACTGCCATCAACTTCTGCTCAGATTCACTGCCTGCTACAGTCAGGTGCTGTTATTTTATCTATTTTTCTCCCATTTCTTCTCTCTCTGTTCAAACCTACCTGTTTATAATCACAACGGAACAAAAACCTTCTCAAGGTGTTTTTTATTAATCACATACTGGAAGCAGAAAGCAAGTCTTCACAAATATGTTCACACATAAACACCCATTTTATGATCACTTACATTCTGTTCTTAAGTAACTTTCTTTCTTTTACTTTTACTCAGCCCTTTCCTCAGTCATTAAATGGCTTCACTGGAGTTTCTTCAAGGTTTCATGCATTTTCCTGTACTTTCTTTTTCCTTTCCCTCCACTGTTCTAGTAGGTTTTGGGCAAACATGAACTTTAGCTTGCTCCACCACTAAGCTGGTCCTAGAAACCTGAAGGCAAAGATCCCACCCAGAAAAGAGCATCAGCATACTCACCTCAGCACCAAAGCTTGACAAAATCAAACAGCAGCTTCCCTGGGAGGGACAGGAGACTGCACATTGTAAACAAGCAAGATTAAAAACACCAGTCCAGCTGTCACACATATCCAACAGACAAACCCACAAACCTGGAATGGAGAAGAAACCAGGGCAAGGCAGAGCAGGGGTTTCCTTCTCAAAGCAGTGAACCAGAGCTCAAAGCTGAAGCCTCTTTTGAAACTTTCTTTTTTCTTTCCATTCCATCGCACAATCCTTTCGCAATTTTTCACTGCATTTAATGCAATTAGGGTATAGTGCAAAGCAGACCAAATCCACACTTTGGAAGATTTATTAATTATAACCCCAAATAACTGTGGTCTGCTTGTGAAGGTGGCAGCTGCATCCCCTCTGTTAGCAGAGAGGAGGCACTGCTGCCTGCCAGCACAGCTGGGCTGCCATCCCAACAAGCTCAGGGAGAATACAGAGGCCAGACAGGAAGATCCCTTCCATCTGGAGCGTGTAATTAACAGTTTCCGCATGTTCCCCAGAGACGCAGGCAGGGCCTTCGCAGTTCCCATGGCAACACTAAAAAAAATACGAACTCTAGCTAAGTACCGATATTGAAATGCTAATTAGTTAATTGCTCTGTTTGTTTTCTCTAAATTACCTGGAGATAACCGGCCTCCCACCCCTCCACGCTGCCATTCTGGGACTAACATGCAAATAAAAAACCCCTTAGGATCATGGGAGTATTTTTAGGAGATAAAAAAACACTATAAATCAAAAACTGAACACAGTAGAGGAGTCCAGACAAATGCCCTAGCTGAGGAAGAGGGAAACACATTCCCTGACTGACTTTTAACCGTCGCCATCACCTAAGAAAGAACAGACTAGGTTAGACTGTGAGAAGCAGAGCGATAGAGAGCCCTGGTGCTGCCACCACGGAAGGAGCGGGGACGGCTGTTGTTCTGGACTTCAGCAACAGACTCTGCACGCCACGCCTCCTCATCCTCGGGCCACCGTTGTGCCACAAGGAAAGAAGAAAGGACAGCTGCTGCTCAGGACTCCAGTGACAGACTCTGCACGCCTCCTTCCTTTTGGCTGCCTGGGAAAGCTACGACCGCGGGGGCGAGTTCTGCGTCGAGCCCCCTGCCCAGCTGATCTTTTTAATAAAGAGCTGAACATTAATAAAGGCATTAGCCCTGTTCATTTCAGAGCGATTTATTCCAGACTAGATAAACAGGCTGCTTGGATGGATTTTCAAAATTCATGGAGAAAAAATGTGGCTGTCTGAGAAGTGTGTTTGTCTGTGGGGTTTTTTTGCTGAAAAAACCTTCCAAATGAAAACCATCTAATCCTGCTACACACATTGATGCGTGTGTATTAACATAAATGGAAAATATTAATGTTTTTAACATTGACAACTAATAAACTACCTGAATGCAAACAGCCATCCTTACATCTCAATGGGGTAATATAAAGGGTCATGGCTCACACTAGGGCTGGGGCGAAGCCCTCATCCACATTACTGACAGAAGCAGAGAAGCAGAAATCAGCAGGCTTTTTTCTGAAAGACAGCCAAATGTCCCCTCAGCCGTCCCAAAGCCAAAGGTCAGCCTTGTCCCTGCTTAATCCTGCTTTCAGACGTGGGCTACAGCACTGGAAGAGGTCTGGCGGCCAAACAGTCTTTTACATCCCTGTCCATTAATCAAGGACAAAGTTTCAGGGATAGAGTACTTGGGTAATAGGGATTAGGAGTTGTTTCTCTTGCACTTCCATTAAAAGTCTATGCATTTTAATGTTTTGAACAAAGCCTTCAAGTTATAGATATTAATAAGCACAACAAGAAAACCCACCTTTCTGCCTTTTAGCTCTGCTTTCCCCAAACTTACTCAAATTACCTTAAGCTTTTCTGTAACAAGTGCAATATGAAGAGACTATCGACCACTCTGCAGTAGCCTAAAGACACATGAATACATTAGCTAATGGGCTGTTCACAGCCTACAATGGTCAATTAAATACAGAGAAAACACCATCCCTGTCACAGTACACCACCCCTCTTAATCCCATCAAGGCATAGGCAGACAAGTTCATCAGTTTGCTTCTAGCCCTGACATTTTCTTAGCCAGAAAAGCCAGGTGAATTTCTTCCAAGCCCCTCGAACCAAAAAGATAACATTGTTTAGGCCACAAGTTTCAAGAGCCCTTAAGTAAAAAACATATACTTAGTCAATATTATTTTGCTCTTTTAAACTTGTTAGAGACAAATACAAAAATTGTCTGAAAGGCACATGACAAAACTTTATTTTAATTCTCTCTTATTTCATTGTAGTTTTTTGCTTACAAAAGCCAAAGTAAAAAAAACATTCAACTTTTTAATGCCATTTCCATACCCTCAGAACAGAAATTCTTCTTCTACTAACAACTAGGAACAAACAACAGGAGCTCAGCACGGCCAGGGGCAAGAGCAAAGCCTGCTCCACCTAAGGGCCACCTCAAGATTATCTACAAGATGGGATAAAAGGCCTTTTCTCCCCAAACCAGAGATCTTGTCAGGCTGGCACTGACCTGGCACAGCCACAATGCTCCTCAGGACTGTATTTGACTGCCTAGATTATCCTTAACAGGACAGGAAAACTCAATGCAAAATTGCTCAGTGCAGGACAAGAAAATTAAAAACCGTTCACTTTACACAGTGCACTCCTAGTTCACGAAAATCTCTGATAGTTATAAATCTATTATAGTTTTAATACTGCTTTTTAGTAGTGCTTTCTGTCACTAGATGTCTGAAAAAGCAGGAGTTGGATGGTAGGTGCTGCTGCTACCTATTATGTTTCCAACAAGCATCTCTTATGGACAAGCCAGTTGGATTAACATTCAGGCAACGCAGTCAGATCCACACACCACACTCACTACAGTTAGCTCAGCGAGAGAGGCAAGAAGGCTCTTTTGTAAGGGTTAGTTCCAGCAAAGTTTATTACATCCACGCCGAAGGGAAAACCCAGACAAAAAGAGGACTTGCACATACTCTGGACAGCTTAAGAATGGGAAGGGATTGGGGGGGGATGGAGCTAAGGGCAGGGCAAAGGGGATTGGTCTCCAGGGGAGAGAGGGCAGCCACCAGGGGTACCCAACCAATGAGGAAACAGGGGAAGGAGAAACCAGGGAAGGTTGTGAAATATGGACAGAGGTCCATGAGGGAGTCTTGTCTGTCCCACAGGAGGAATGAACTCTCTGGTCTTTCTAAGGCAATGCCCTTGGGAATTGGCTGTGGGGAGGGAGTTCATGGGGTACTACAGATGTCTGCATAAACTTCCATCAGAGAAGGAACTGTTCTCCCTTTTGGATGTATACCTCAGCACACAAAATAACAAGAAAAAACACCTTTGTCAGTATAAAATTAACTAGAAATTTAAAAAGCATCATTAAAAGTTATTTAAGCATATTAACTATAACATTAACTATTAACTAACATATTTTATTTCATTAATATGATTAAACTAATGCTCACTGATGACTAAGGAGGAAAGGACATGATTTCTTACTTGAGTTGCCTGGTATTACGATGCATTTCTAGTTGTTGCGTGATACTACTGCAGTATTTCCAACTGGATGGTTGTGAAACTGAATGCCAAGGGAAGAAAGACTTGAAGATGCTTCATTTTTTCATCTGTGTAGCCTTGACATGTGTGAAACATCCTCTTGGCAGAAGGCTGCCGTCTTATGGGCCCCCCCCCACCATCTTGTGGGTCCCTGGGCCACCATTTGCCATCTTGTACCATCCTCTGTATTCTGTGCCGCCGGCCCTGGCCTCCGCTACCTTGTGGGCCTTTGGCCCCTGTGGCACGCCAAGGGCCTGGCCTGGGGCAGCTACCTCCCACCCACTGTGATATAGATGGAAAAGAGGAGGGACCTGTTGTAACTAACTCACATCCCTTACTCAGTTCAGCGATTCCACTTTGCTTTAGAGCACTGGCTTCAAAGGGAGGAGGTCTCTCCCTATCCCCTGCCCCTATGGCTGGAAGTCACCAGTTACCACTGCACAGCCATCTCTCCCTCTCAAGGAAACGCAGCAAACCCACCACTAAAGCCCAGGCTTGCAAATGGTGCCCAGAGCCTCTTGATGCTCCGTGACACACCCCTTCCCCTCACCAACCTCCTGTCGAGCTGCTCCTATGGGCCATCCAGCCACCTGCAGCTCCCAACAAACACCGATCACACAGCATCAAAACCCAGAAATATTTAAGTAGCTGTGGTGGTTTTATCACTGGAGCAACCACTGAAGTGAGTTTTTTGAGAGAAGCTGCTGAGAGCTTTCTGTGTGCCTGATAAAACCGATCAGTGAATATTAAATATTGGCACTTTGTTAAACCACTAGAAAGCTGAATACGCCTCTGTGAACACACATGTTAAAAATTAAAAACCCCAGGAATTCTCTCTTTCTTTTCTGGCCTGACAGTAGGTAACAAGGCCAGCCCAGCCCCCCTGTCTTGGCCGAGCTGGGCCGGGTGGACTCTGCCGCAGGGCCGGGCCTCATCAGCTGCCGGGCAGGGGAAGCGGAGGCTGCAGGGCCGAGGCTGGACTGGCCATGACTGCTAACATCTTGCTGCTACTAAGCCCTGCCCTGCCGCCAGCCAGGGTCCACCGGGCACCAGGAGCAGCTCTGGCTCAGGCTGGCTCGGCCACGATTCTACCGCCTTTAGGATTCGCCTGCAGCCGTCGGGCAGGGGGAGGAGAAGCCATTGGCTCCCGGCATGCTGCTGCTGCTGTTTTCTAGCCTGCACGGCTAGAAAAATCCTAGCCTCCCACCCAGCACAGCTGCCAAAGAAATCCTCTACCATAAACAGCTCTGCCACCTCCCAGCAAAAATCACATGACCGTATGCAGGCTTGGGTGAGATATTAACACTTTCAGTGCACAGATAAGACTTGCAGACCTTCAATTCCCCCTCAGGTGAGAGAAAAGGACAGAGTGATATTGGTGGTACCAATATCGAGAACGGGACATGCCTTGGCTTGTCTGGCCCCTGCTGCTGGACCAAATAGCGGCAAGTGTGGTGTTTCACCCCAGGGACACTTTTGGCTAGCTGGATGTTGCAGCTGGGCACATGGAGACAAGTTCAGGCATGCCGGAGCTCAGGTGGCGGTGGCGGGATGGAGCTTCCTCTCGCAGAGGGTCCGCTCCTCAGATTTCCCTCCGCCGGAGAAGCCTTTAAGGCTACGGTGAAGGAAAGGAGTTGGTTCTGATGGAGGGTTTAATCCATCTTTTATTCTGGCCCGCAGGCCTCTGAATCCAGTCACAGCTCCATCAGAACTCTCCGGACCGCGTGGTTCTGAAACAGAGATTTTTGGAGTTAAGTTAACAAAATGAATTAAGCATTTATAATTTAGCTTGTAGAGGTATGTGTTGAATTTTAACCTTTTACTTAAGAAACCTCTGCCTAGTACAAAGGGCATAGGAAAATGCAAATTTCTGAAGCTTCTTGCATAAAGAACAATACCAGAAGAGGCAAAGAACCCAGATAAAGAAGCTCCTCTGTCTCCAAGCCTATCAAGACTGACAGACGTACTCAGATAAGCACCAAAGGACCAAAAGCGCACGCGCAGAGAGGAAAAGTTCAAAAGTTCAATCATGAGGAAGACCACAATCTTCAGCCTCAGGACCACCGAGAGACCCCCGTGCAACCACCACAGCAAACCACGCGTGCCAGAAGGGCGTGGACTCATTTAGCATGAGAGGCGAGGACAGGCGGGGCCAGGGGTTGAATACGCATGAAAAAGTTGTGCAATGTATTACATATGGAACATCTTTGGGAATAAAGGTGTGGGTCAGACTGAGGCTCGGGGCACAAGTTTTGGAGAGCGATCTCACTTGTGCCGGGCGCTGACATACAGACCCACTTCATAACTACCCCAGGGTGTGGAGTCGATTTATTTATTCCGCGTATCGCTTCAGTTCCCCTCTCTTTTACCTGGGGGAAGGGCGGGAGGAAGGGATAGGGACCCCACCCACCAGGTACCAGAGAGGAGGTCTCAGGGGACAAAGGACACGTGTATGGCCCAATGCCCCCTGGAGATGGAGGGCATCCTTTGAATCTGCCCAATCACTCAACACCCTTTCTGGAATTCCAGTGCTCAGCAGGGGTCAGGGTAGGGAAAGGAGGAGTGATTGACACACCTGGGAGGACATCTCCAGGGGAGGAACCAGGGTTTGGGGGTAAACCATGAAGGCACACTGCAACAGAGTGAGAACACGTAGAAGAACAGCATGAAGAGCCCAAGCTCAGTGAAGAGTCAAGTCCCAGATGGGAGGGATGAGGAGATGCCTTGATATTGGGGCTGAAATCCTCTTGTAAGGCTATAGAGTAGAATGTAATTGATACATCAAACTCTTTTTCCCTCTAATTTATGAAAGTGTGAGGAGATGAAGTATTCAAATTATAGATATAAGCAAAGCTAAAGCAAGCAGATGTTAAAGTAGCTGTGGTCCCATGAAAAGTTTGAACAGAGAGGGAAGAGTGAAAAAGACCACCTGCCCCAGGGAAAGAAGAAGAAGACCTCTGTTCTCAGAGATAAAGATTATTTGAGACATAGATAAAGAGAACCTTTGCTCTTGAACAGCTCATCCTTAAAATAGTACCCCATAAGTTAACATAGCCCATAAATGCAGCTGTGGAAAAAGCTGTAAGAAATGGGAGGGACTTCACAATTGCAAATTTTCCAGGCAGCTGTTATTCGCAGAAATTAAAAGCGACAAGAGAACTGTTTTCTAATAGAGAAGACTCCATAAGTTAACAAGAAGGATTCCTCTCCCTAAGTAAACTAAAGAAAGACTTTTCTAAAACTGATAAACTGACTGAATTGTTTCTGTATGTTGTGAAAGGAAAGAAAAGTTGTAGGGGAGAGGAGAAGTGTTCTAAAAGTTTTATTCTGATTCTCATTATTCTTTCTTTTAGTTACTGTTAATAAAGCTTTCTTTATACCCTTTTAAAGTTGTAAGCCTACATTATCTTTCTCCTAATCCTTTCTCACAGCAAGAAATTAATACGTATATTCTAGTAGGTGCACTGGCTTTTGGCCAGTGCTAGACCCAAAATTAATTAGTGCATTAGCCGAGAAATCTCAAAGAACCACCAGCTTTTGCCAATCCACACAAGACTTAGACCATTAGCTTAAAAACACAGCAAGCTGTCACTATTTATGTATTAATGTATAAGAATAAGGCAGTTTCTTACTAAGAGAAGACTTGACAAATCTTACAAAACATTTTAAATACCAGATCTATTTTGCATGCTGCATACCATAAAGCCACTATGTGTAATTATATATAATTGGTTGCATGTTTGTAAACTCAATAGCTTAATCATGTTTAATTAACCACACTGTAATAGGAACATTTGATAGTTAAATGTCTTGCTAAACTGATGAACACCTGGAACACACGTTAGTCTCATCACCAATAAATTAACTTTAACTAAAATCTGTCAATAGTAATTATTTTCCTTCCTTCCTTATAGACCAATAGGATTAGTGATAATAAATAGCCAAATCAGATCCTCGGCAATTTGTTAAGACCACAACTGCAGGAGCCCTCCTGCTGACACTTTTACTTTTCTCTGATATATTCTTTAGCAGAGATTACTAACTGTTGCATAAGTCACTGTTTTTCCTTTGTTTTTTATTTCCAATCCAAATTGTTACCTGTGTTTGTGTGGTTTTGGTTTTGTTCGTGTTTTTTGAGGGGGGAGTGTAAGAGACAGTTAGAAGTTCCCCTCATTTTGCCTCACGTTCTTCACAATGGCAGAGACTAAGATCCTGAAGACCCCGATGGGAGTTCTGGCCCAGTTGAGGTGGATGCTCACCAAGTGATTGTTTGCAGGTGTGTTTGCTGTGTCACCACGCTACACTGCTTCCAGCAGGGCCTGCCAGGGAGTGCCTTGCTCTGTATGCTTGCACCTGCTTCACGATACCTGAGCCCATGAATTTTCCCATCTCTTGGCCAAATGAACTTTCTGGGGTAACTTTGGTGATCTCCCATGACCACCGTGATGGACAGAGATCGAAGCCCCTCCCAGGGACTGAGACTGGGACCCCTATAATCCTAACAGAGGGGCACTGGCCTGACTGAAGCAGGATGTTTGTCAAGTGGTGCCTGCAGGTGTGTTTGCTAGACCAAGAAAACAATGGGTCTCACTCACTGATGAAATTGACTTGCCCTGCTGTGGAACATGGACTGTCTGTACCCATTTTTCAATAGACTCATTTTTCCATTGCCTTTACCTGTTCCCCCCACTCAGCAGAGGACTATAAAAGATCCCTAAGTTAACCAAGACTTTGGTGAACCCCCACAGATGATGGCTGGACCATCAAGGATTTCGTCTCTCCATTTGGTAGCTATATTCCCCCTTCTCTTTCTCTTTTTCTCTCTATCCTTTATCTCCTCTCTAATCCCTCTGTCGCATTTGCTGTGAGTATTCAATAAAGGTGCATTTGTTGTGATTAAACTGATGGTCCCCTGCTGTTTGCCTTTTGCACTTTTGGGATCGGTAAACAAACCATCACAACACCCTGCTTGCCCTAGCAGATCGTGACAGGGGGTTGGTTTGGTTTGTTTGGATTTTTTAACTTTGTTGGGGTTTTTTTGGTCTTTTGTTGTTGTTGTGGTTTGTTTTGTTTTAGTTTTGTTGGTTTTCACTTGTTTGTTTTTAGGGTTTTTTATTTGTTTGTTTGTTTTCTTTGGGTTGGTTTTTTTTTTTTTTGGGGGGGGGGAGGTGGGGGGAGAGCACAGGGGAGTGCCCTAGTAGTTCTTAAGATCTACCAGGTCTAATGTACCAAGTTATCTCCAGGTGATGAGCAGGGAGAAAGGATCATTTCCTCACTTTGACCCCACACAGAGGCCATGGCTGCTGGTTTATCAGCACGAGTGAAAAGTGCACACATGCTGAGGCACTAACTTCATACAGGCACTATTAGCATCTGCTTACCTTTATCAAGGCCCACAGACAGATATAATAGTGAGAGGCCTTGGAAAAGTGACCACTCAGAAAAATAATTGGTACATTTTCAGAACATTATAAACCAGCCAATAAAAAACACATAGCATTAACTGCAGGGTGTATCTGTAGGTCAAGCACTCATATACATTGTCGTTATTCCCCATCTTGACATCTGCTGTGGAACCAAGAGGTAACCAATCTAAAAGAATAAAAAGGAAATGAGCACAATGCAATTACAGACTGCTGAACTGTCGCACCAGCCTTGAAATCATGGGAACAGACAGCCTTAAAAAAGGACTAGGCATCTGTAAAAACAATACTGTTGTAAGGCTTTTAAAATATGGTTTGAAACCGATGATGCAAATCTGGAGCTACAGCAGAAGGCTGGGAGAGGGAGCTAAGTGTAACATCACTGCTGCTGGGCTCCTTGCAGTAACATTCAGGGCTAGCTCTCACTGAATATTTGCACCAGCACTTACAAACCTGACCAGTCACAAGATACATAATGGTAAAAAGAGCGAACAATTTCTTTCAACCTGGATATATATGGAGCAGCTTCACTTTGTGTACACAGATTCTAGTTTCCTTAGGTGAGCTAGAAATAGAAACTGCAGTCCCTTTCTTTTCCTTCACACATTGGTATGCAGGAATTAGAATTCAATCAGGCCCTACATCACTATGGATGGGATGAAATAAAGTGCAGAGGGGTAGAAAATTAGGTGAGGGAGGCTGTGACAAAGACATGAGCTGTTGCAAATGCAGAATCCCTTTGAGTTTTAAAAAACCTGCATACTCACCAGTTTTTCCCAGAGCTTTTCAACATAATATTGGCAGTACTGCTTCCTGGCAGACAAACAACGGTAGAGCAATTTTCAGCCCGAGTGACTATAGTTGCTGAAAAAGTTACTTGGAGTCAGCCAGTCTACTCAGCCTTCCTGTTATTAGCATGACAGGGTTGCTATTCCATACCTAAGCATTGTTTCACATACTCCAAGATGAAAAACCATAAGCTACACAATTTCAAGAGTCTTTGGACCCTGTAGGAACCCACCCTGTCAAACTGGAACGGGCAGAGCCATACTATGCTTCCTAAAGCTATCAAAATTGCTGCAACACCTTTGTCTTCTGGTTTATTCATCCCAATACCACCCGGTTTCCTAAACCAGGAGACTACTCAGGGTATACCAAGTATAGAAAGGACTGTCATTGTTCAGTATCAAGATCTAAAAAGAGCCTGGCATAATTCAGGATCATAACACAAGTATGCAGGAGCTGGAAACAGCTTGATTCCCAGACCTCCTCTGCTACTCTTCAACCACATTCTTTTTCTCTCACAAACATCTGCAGCTACTGTGATCTACTTGGTGCAAAGCAGGAGTGCTACTACAAGATCATCCCAGATTTACATATAGTTGGCCTGTAGCAGTACATCTGCCCACTATTTTCACAGATTTAATGCTAATGAAAGGATTGCATCCCCCAAAACTATGTCTAGGAAATTTTACATCTCCTGTTAGCTAGTACATACAACAAAAGGTAACCTTTCCAGTGAACTGCTGGTAACTAACTGCATGAAAAAAATTACACCTCTTGCGTGCTGTAATACATGATAGTTATTTGCACCAAGCAAATTAAAAACTGAATGGCAGAAGTAGCTGGTAGACATAGAACTAGCTGGTAGACACTACAGATGGTGTGAATAGTTTGCCTCCTCCTTTCTATACTGCTTAGCTCCAAGAGCATTAGTCAACCGAGCAAAGGATTATTTGTACTTCACTCAAATTTAAAATAATAAAGGCTAAATATGAATCCACAGCAATAACCAAGTGCTCCAACAAAGGAAGAAACAGCTCTGATGAAACATCAAATGGTATAATGAAGAAGATCACTGAGATGAGATTGACATGAATATTGGGCAATGTTTGCTTTCCAGAAAAAGGAACTCAAGCCCTGCCTTTATACCTGAGCTGCTTTTTACCAAGGTGTTGGGGTGTGTATCACTGGCTGACAACAAAAGAAAGCAGAGGATATTTGCCAGCTGGGACCAGCTCGATTCAGCTGAACCCCTGTTGCTTCTCCATGCTGAGTCAGTCACCAGAAGGGCTGTGGAATGACAGACAAAACAAAATATGCCGTGAACTGCAGGAGCAATGGAAACTGGGGCTTAAGCAAACTTAAACAAGAGTTAAAAAATAAATATTGCCTAATGACAGGCAAATTGCATTAAAAAGTAGGTGGCATAAAGGAATGTTGAAGCTTCACCTCTGCTCAGCACCCAAGTCAGAAAAAAAAAAAAAAAACAAAAACTCAGCACACCTAAGGGAACAGGACAGCAATATTAGAGATGAAACACAAAGTGAAAAAGCTGGAATCAGTCTTATTTCATTTCTAGACAATGTGTGAACACCATAGATGTATATAAGTACAGCCAGACCTTTTTTTTTTTTTTTTAATAACTTTAGATTTGCAGCTGAAACATAAAATCCAGAAAGCAGCAGAATTTTTTCAAATGCTGAAATAAAGACCTCAAATCAGTTTTAAAACAGATTAGGAAAGAAAGGCAATTTCATAACCAAGCTCTAAAACACTGAAGACATTGTTCTAACACAGAAAGAGATGAAGAGGGCAGATGCAACATTACAATCAAATTTCTGCACACAAAGCATGCGAAAAAAAGCAAGAAGTGATACTTAAGGATGAAGACTATGACTTAATGTGTATAATTAAGCCATGTGAATCAATTCAGCTTCTTTTGTTCTTTTTACAGAGAAAATGAAAGCAATAGGTAACGGTCCTACAGTGAGTGAAGAATTTATTAGGGCATTCCCCCTCCCGCCCAGCCCTGTGCTTTGTCTTCATTAAACCCAGGGGAAGAAGTGGCTCTACATGAATTTCCAATTCTACAAAGTTAAAGCTTTTAGGGAAAATACATACTCTAAAAGACTGTTATTTGACAAAAAATGCTATCTCTTCTGTTTTTCTGTAACAGACAGAAAATGACACACAGTTGTTTAACTTTAGGACATTTTAAAATTCAATGCACTGATGACATTACTTCAACTGAAAATATGTCTAATAAAGCTGCAAATCATTTCCTTATTTCCAAACTGGAAAAATAATATCCCCCCCCCCCCGATAGCATCATTTTATACAGCAATACCAAAATGCAGCAAGGATATCTAAAGTAAAATGCTAAATAAGGTGTTAATTTAAATGGAAATTTTAAGAAGCAAAAATGAAAGTCGATGTTTCTGTCTGTGTTTTGGATTTTTGTATCTTGGAGATGAAGTACCAAACCAGCTTCCATATTGGCCTAGGCTCACAAAAATAGCTCCAGGTACCATGAGTCAGCCAGGGCTGCTGGGAAGATCATTAACTTCTTTCAGGACACAGAGCTTTCTGGTCATTAATACACCAAATTCACAAAGTCACCTGTCGTGGGGACAGGACATTTTCATGCTCATTATCCCAATCGTGGTTTTTGTTCCCTGTCCTCAGTTTGTTTTGTCTTCCTTCCCCCCCCCCCCCCCCCCCGGCTGGCTGCTGGCTTGCCGCTTAGCTTGCTTGCTGCTTTGCTTGCTGCTGGCTGCATGCTTTGCTGGCTCTGCTTTCCTCTCTTTTTTCTCTGCTTTTCGCTGGCTTGCTTTTTGGCCATTTTTTTTTTCCCTTTTCCCGGTTTCCGTTGTTCCCTTCCCCCCCTCCCCCCGAAGACATCGGACCTACTCCGGGCAGGAGCTCCCCGGGGTCTGCGAAAGAAGCTGCGTACCCTCTGCGGCGAAGAGAGATACAGCTCAACCCTCTTGGACTGGTGAAAACATCTGTGGTCATCTTGGGCTATTTCTCTTGTGCTGGGGAGTGTTTTTTCGTTGTGCCTTAATAAACAAGTTTTTTCCACTTTCCCCTCTGAAGGAATTCCTCCCGAACCCGGTGGTGGGGGGGAGGTTGCGGAGGGTTTGGTTTCCTATAGGGGGCTCCTTTGGAGGTGTTTTCCCCTAATTTGTCCAAAACCAGGACAAATAATTTGGTGGCCCGTACGGGGAGGCCCAGACAAAGTGGAAAAAACTTTATTCTAATAATATTTTTGGCTTTAACCGTTCTGCGGGAATATTGGTATGTCTTTCTTTAAAGTTATGATGTCATTTGGAGTGAAAGCCTGCCTCTATTTGTGGTCATTAGGGTTCTTCGAAGTTTTGATCGCTTTATGGTCCCTGGAGTTATTTTCTTATCCAGAAGTAGCTCCGGTATTGTCCCTAATACGTAGCTTTTGTAGCAGAGGGGCACTAACGAGAATATTTATTGGGCTGGGCTTGGCTGTAATACTCTGCAAGGGGCTATTAAAAATGTTGTTATCGGCTCCAGGAATGTATAACTCGTGGTTATGGCTGTGTGCTAAATTTGTTATGGGGGAGGAGGTTCTTCAGCCTTTGCTTTCCTTTTCCTCCTCTGAATTGTTTACATCTCTGTTAGGAAATGTCCTGTCCTCCCTGACTGCCAAGGATACCATCTTTCTGTTATTTAATTTAATAACCTTTCTCTATACTGTCCGCAGTTTATATAAGATGAAGGCTGAGATTTCTAGAGGGGCTGGTGAGACCTCTGATTTAGGAGTACAACTAAGGGTGAAAAATCCTGAGTGGTGCGGGAAATGGGAGGATATGGGCAAAATTTTAAAGGAGTTTTCTGATCCTGTAGTTTGGGACTTTCCATCCGAACACATCCAGAACCCAGCTGAGGTGGCAAAGTATCTGAAAGGGAAATGCCAGGATAACCCCAAGGAGAAAAGGATCATTGCAGTGAGCTGGGCCCTGGCATATGCTTATCGTACTCTGCTCGATACTGTAGGACAGCAGACAGAGGAAGGGGGGCAGGGAGATAAACCAGCAGCAATCCCAGTCACTCAGGCTGCAGCCAACAGCCCAGGTTCGAACCCAGTAGTTAAACCAGACTGTAAGCCTCAACCAATGGCCGTGGCTACTAGCACACGAAGTGGAAAGTGCACAGAGAAGACTGATCGACCCGTGGATGACAATGATGAGTACGATGCAAGAGAAGGACCCTCAACACCTCCTGACATAAAATCAGGAGTCAAAGCAACTGGCACAAGATCAGAGGCTAATATTGATTCCTTCTCCCTGAAGGACCTTCGAGGCCTAAGGAAGGATTATCGGCGACAGCCCGACGAATCTATAATTAGTTGGCTGGTCCGCCTTTGGGATGCGGCAGGGGAGGCTACCATTCTGGATGGCACTGAAGCAAGGCATTTGGGGTCCCTGTCACATGATCCTGTCATCGACCAAGGCATGATGAGGGGCGCTAGCCCTCAAAGCCTCTGGGAACGGGTCCTGGACAGCGTAGCACAAAGATATCTGTGTGCCGATGACCTCTATGTCCAGCAGACACGATGGAAGCCCATAGAACAGGGGATCCAGCGCCTGAGGGAGATGGCAGTGGTGGAGATCATTTTTTCAGAAGACATAACAATTAGGAATCCGGACCTTGTACCATGCACACCTGTAATGTGGAGAAAACTGGTGCGACTTGGGCCACCTGAATACGCTTCTGCTCTAGCAATAATGAAGCGGGAGGAGGTATATGAGACTGTGCTTGATATGGCAAAGAAGCTTCGGGCATATGCGGATGCTGTACATGGCCCGACCCATGCCAGAATTGCAGCTGTGGAGACACGACTGCAGGAATTAGAAGGAAAAATAGAGGAAAGCCGCAAGAAACTCAGGGAAGAGATTAAGGAGGACCTCCTCCAAATCTCAGCTGTGCAAATTAGAGGCCCTGGCACCCAACGCAGACGTTCCTTTGTTGGGGAGAGAAGGTACACCCCACGAGCTGAGTTGTGGTTCTTCTTGCGTGAGTCTGGAGAAAACATGAGGAAATGGGATAGGAAGCCTACTGCTGTTCTGGCACAACGGGTGCGTGAATTGAAGGAAGGTAAGAAAAGGAAAGCAGCCCCAGTTGCCCGTAGCCGAACAGCCAGGTATGATGATGACACGTCTGATCCCCTTGAGGGAACCTCCAAGACATATGCCCAAGGAAAGAAGGATAACCAGGCTTAGAGGGGCCCTGCCTCTAGCCAGGTAGAGGCATGGGAAAATCGTGTTTTCTGGACGGTGTGGATCCGATGGCCTGGCGCATCAGAGCCACAAGAATATAACGCTTTAGTGGATACTGGTGCACAGTGTACATTAATACCATCGGGATATGTGGGGCAGAGCCTGTTTTCATTGCCGGTGTGACAGGGGGATCACAACAACTGACCCTGGTGGAAGCTGAGGTGAGCCTGACTGGGAAGGAATGGAAGAAACATCCCATTGTGACCGGCCCAGAGGCTCCATGTATTCTGGGCATAGACTTCCTCCGGAGCGGCTATTACAAAGACCCGAAGGGATTCAGGTGGGCCTTCGGAATTGCCGCTGTAGAAGCAGAGAGCATTAAGCAATTAAACACCTTGCCTGGACTGACAGAAAACCCATCTGCAGTAGGGCTCCTAAGGGTGGAAGAGCAACGCGTGCCAATTGCGACCTCGACAGTGCACCGCTGGCAGTATAGAACGAATCGAGATGCCGTGATCCCCATCCACAAACTGATTCGTGAGCTGGAGAGCCAAGGGGTGGTTAGCAAAACCCACTCACCCTTCAACAGCCCCATCTGGCCTGTGCGTAAATCTGAAGGAGAATGGAGATTGACTGTGGACTACCGAGCATTGAATGAAGTGACTCCACCACTGAGCGCTGCTGTGCCGGACATGCTGGAACTCCAGTACGAGCTGGAGTCCAAGGCAGCACAGTGGTATGCCACTATTGACATTGCTCATGCGTTTTTCTCCATTCCTCTGGCAGCAGAATGCAGGCCTCAGTTTGCCTTTACGTGGAAGGGAGTGCAATACACCTGGAATCGACTGCCCCAGGGGTGGAAGCACAGTCCTACCATCTGCCATGGACTGGTCCAGGTTGCACTAGAAAAGGGTGAGGCTCCAGAACATTTACAGTATATCGATGATATTATTGTGTGGGGGAAAACGGCAGCAGAAGTGTTTGAGAAAGGAGAGAAAATAATCCAGATTCTCCTGAAAGCCGGTTTTGCCATCAAGAGGAGCAAAGTCAAGGGACCTGCTCGAGAGATCCAGTTCCTGGGAGTGAAGTGGCAAGATGGACGGCGTCAGATTCCTACGGATGTCATCGACAAGATCACAGCTATGTCCCCACCAACCAACAAGAAGGAGACGCAAGCTTTCTTAGGCGCCATAGGTTTTTGGAGAATGCACATTCCTGAGTACAGTCAGATCGTGAGCCCTCTTTACCTGGTCACCCGCAAGAAGAACAATTTCCATTGGGGCCCTGAGCAGCAACAAGCTTTTGCCCAGATTAAGCAGGAAATTGCTCATGCAGTAGCCCTTGGCCCAGTCAGGACGGGACCAGAGGTCAAGAATGTGCTCTACTCTGCAGCCGGGAACCATGGTCTGTCCTGGAGCCTTTGGCAGAAAGTGCCTGATGAGACTCGAGGCCGACCACTAGGATTTTGGAGTCGGAGCTACAGAGGGTCTGAAGCCAACTACACCCCAACAGAGAAGGAAATTTTGGCTGCCTACGAAGGAGTCCAAGCTGCCTCAGAGGTAATTGGTACAGAAGCACAACTCCTCCTGGCACCCCGACTACCGGTGCTGGGGTGGATGTTCAGAGGAAAGGTTCCTACTACCCACCATGCCACCAGTGCTACATGGAGCAAGTGGATTGCCCTCATCACGCAGCGCGCCCGTATTGGTAAACTGAATCGCCCTGGGATTTTGGAAGTGATTACAAATTGGCCTGAAGGTGAAAACTTTGGTGTCACAGACGAAGAACAAGAACCAGTGACACGGGCTGAAGAGGCTCCACCCTACAACCAATTGCCAGCAGAGGAAACACGCTATGCTCTTTTCACTGACGGTTCCTGCCGCGTCGTAGGGATGAATCGGAAGTGGAAAGCAGCTGTATGGAGCCCCACACGACAGGTCGCAGAGGCCACTGAAGGAGAAGGTGGATCAAGTCAACTTGCTGAACTCAAAGCCGTTCAGCTGGCCCTAGACATTGCAGAAAGGGAGAAGTGGCCGAAGCTCTACCTCTACACTGATTCATGGATGGTAGCCAATGCTCTGTGGGGATGGCTGGAGAGGTGGAAAGGGGCTAACTGGCAGCGTCGAGGAAAACCAATCTGGGCTGCTGAAGAATGGAAAGACATTGCTACCCGGGTAGAGAAACTGCCTGTGAAGGTTCGCCATGTAGATGCTCATGTCCCCAAGAGTAGAGCTAATGAAGAACAGCAAAACAATCAGCAGGTAGATCAGGCTGCAAAGATAGGGGTGTCAAAGATAGATTTAGATTGGCAACACAAGGGGGAGTTGTTCCTAGCGCGATGGGCCCATGATGCCTCAGGCCATCAGGGTAGAGATGCCACCTATAAGTGGGCACGAGACCGAGGGGTGGATTTAACCATGGACAGTATATCTCAGGTTATCCATGATTGTGAGACGTGTGCTGCCATCAAACAGGCCAAGCGGGTGAAGCCCCTGTGGTATGGGGGACGGTGGTCCAAGTACAAGTATGGGGAGGCCTGGCAGATTGACTACATCACACTGCCTCAAACCCGCCAAGGCAAGCGCTACGTGCTCACAATGGTGGAAGCCACCACAGGATGGTTAGAAACCTACCCTGTGTCTCATGCTACTGCCCGTAACACCATCCTGGGCCTTGAAAAGCAGGTCCTTTGGAGGCATGGTACCCCTGAGAGGATTGAGTCAGACAATGGGACTCATTTTAAGAACAGCCTTATCAACTCCTGGGCTAGGGAACATGGCATTGAGTGGGTGTACCATATCCCCTACCATGCACCAGCTGCAGGCAAGGTAGAGAGGTACAATGGACTGTTAAAAACCACCTTGAAAGCATTGGGTGGGGGATCTTTCAAAAACTGGGAGCAGCATTTGGCACAGGCCACCTGGTTAGTTAACACCCGAGGTTCCACCAATCGAGCAGGTCCTGCCCAGTCTGAGTCCCTGAATATAGTAGACGGAGATAAAGTCCCAGTGGCACATATCAGAGGTTTGTTAGGGAGGACAGTGTGGATCAATTCTGCCTCGAGTACAGACAAACCCATTCGTGGGATTGTCTTTGCTCAGGGACCAGGTTGTACATGGTGGATAATGCAGAAAGATGGAAGAACACGATGTGGTGTACCTCAGGGAGACCTGATTGTGGGGTGAGACTCATATGCAAACATCTCAATTTGCTGGATGTTACTGCCATTGTTTGTACATTAAACCACACAGACATGGGACAGAAGGAAATGTGTAAATGTCGAAAGTCAGAGCAAGTGAGAATGGAAGGGAATGTGTAAGTGTGGAAGGTTTGAGCAGGTGGGAAGGAAGTTCAGTAACATGTTCACGATATGGGATAAGGGGTGGAATGTCGTGGGGACAGGACATTTTCATGCTCATTATCCCAATCGTGGTTTTTGTTCCCTGTCCTCAGTTTGTTTTGTCTTCCTTCCCCCCCCCCCCTGGCTGGCTGCTGGCTTGCCGCTTAGCTTGCTTGCTGCTTTGCTTGCTGCTGGCTGCATGCTTTGCTGGCTCTGCTTTCCTCTCTTTTTTCTCTGCTTTTCGCTGGCTTGCTTTTTGGCCATTTTTTTTTTTCCCTTTTCCCGGTTTCCGTTGTTCCCTTTCCCCCCCCCCCCCCCCCGAAGACATCGGACCTACTCCGGGCAGGAGCTCCCCCGGGGTCTGCGAAAGAAGCTGCGTACCCTCTGCGGCGAAGAGAGATACAGCTCAACCCTCTTGGACGGGTGAAAACATCTGTGGTCATCTTGGGCTATTTCTCTTGTGCTGGGGAGTGTTTTTTTGTTGTGCCTTAATAAACAAGTTTTTTCCACTTTCCCCTCTGAAGGAATTCCTCCCGAACCCGGTGGTGGGGGGGAGGTTGCGGAGGGTTTGGTTTCCTATAGGGGGCTCCTTTGGAGGTGTTTTCCCCTAATTTGTCCAAAACCAGGACATCACCCCAGGTAAAGAATTCATTAATTCCAGGTCAAATAAAGCAGAAATAAGCTTGTTTAAAATACAAATTATATTTGTTTCCCATTTTTCATATATTGTTGAGTTAAAGGAAGAGGGAAAATGCACTGATGCAGTGTAGGAGGGAGAAATACACTCCTACTACATAATGGTACCTTTGCGGTCCTTGTATTACAGAGTCTTGTCTCTGCTTTGGGAATACAACTTTATAGCATTCTATTTCTTATTAAACTTTATTTCCTGTAATAAAAAAATTGAAGTGTGCAATAACAAAACTTGGTCTTAACCATATCCCTGCTGACCCAATTATACCTTTGAAGAGGTGTAACAGTTACTATGGTTATAAATGTTAATGCAATAGAAGATGTTAATATTATTCAGGAAAGAAATATCCCAAACTCAGTTCTAATCCTCATGAAACAAGAAATGATCAGAAGATAAAACTTTGCAGTACATTCTATTGGATGTTCGTCATCCAGCTGTACTGCTGGAAGCTAAGGAAATGTACATGTGTAGGAAAACAGGAAAGTCTGACACTGCAGAAAATTCTTGGGAAGCATGAGAGAAAGTAGATTACACGCTGTCTCAGAACAGGAAAGGCATCCTGTTTCTTCGAAGCCTGGAAACATTGAGGAAAGTAACAAACTGTCAGGACAACAGATTTATTACAGGCCTGCAAGTGGGTTGTGTGCGAAGGACTGAACAGAGATTCTCACGCTAAGTATCTAAGTACTGTCTTAACTCTGCAATAAACAGATTCATGTTGCTCTCAGCTTGTGGGTCTCATTTTCATATGATACACATGTGCCACCCACCTGTATGTCAACATCACCTAAACATTGCTCTGATCACCAACTGATCATCACTTCTTGAGGTCCTGATCAGGCTCCTGGTAGAGCACACGTGGCCACAGCAGAGATTCTGGTGAGGCAGACAGGCTGAGTAAGCTGCGTATAAAAATGCACACATACTTCCACAGGTACTTCTTCAATTGCAGAACTATTCTTTAACTATGGAGCATCTCAAAATACAAATGCCTTGCAGTAACCTTTTTCGATCAGTACATTAAAGGGCCACAATCAAAACAATACATGTATTCTTCAAAAACACCTGGGTAAACATCCAGGAAAGAGGATAACACAGATGTTGGGTTTTTTAAAATAAAATTGTGCTGGCCATCAATAAACTTGTAACCTTTTCGATACATCTACTCCAACATAACTACATTAACTGTTAGTCAATCACTCTTCCCCTCGCAAGAAGAATTTCTAAATGATTACGTGAAATATATTATACTATGCATCCCTACATATTGTATAAAATATATAATTCATGTTCAATTATTTCTCATTCCAAATGTACATCCAGAACTTAATAACCTTTCTCTTAAAGGTTACTAATCGTCTCCTTTAAATGCACCTCTTCAAGTCCTGGCAGCTTTTCCAATATAATATTATTAACTCCCGCTCAGGTTTCTTATGCTAGACATATTAAGGTCAACAACCCATACATATCTTTGGCCTCTTCACAGTGTGAGGCATATACTGTAATTCTGAGTCAAAAAAACTGTAAAGAAAATCGGCATATATGGGACACTCTTCCTTTTCACAATTCCAACTTCACAGAATATATAAATTTTAAATTATACACATCACTTCAATTACAACATTGTAGCTTTATCTGAAGCTAGAAATTACATTTTGTAAAATAAATTAATACTTCACTTCAAGAAACTGTAGAGAAGTCCAAACCTCTGAAGTATGCTTTTGTTAAGTCATTGAATTAATGCACAGATTTATCAGGTCTTTTTTCACAAGCTTTGATCAACTTATTTCATCTTTTCCATTTGTCTCAACATAAAAACTGTTGAGCATTCTTCAAACAGCATTATACATGAGTCTTCAAACATTTCACATATCTGGGGCAAGACTCTACCCTTCAACTTCTCAATGCAGACTTCATTTTCCGGACACGCCTCATACTCGAGTATTTTCTTCTAACTCGTTTGCCTGTCAGACAGAAGGGAAATAATTACTGAAAAACGTTTTACATGTCATATTTTTCTTGTCCTATTTTATAGCCTAATATTAAATGTGAAAACCAGAATTAATTGATTCTTTAAGAAATTAGAAGTGAAATGGTATTTGAAGAAGCTCGGGGATTTTTTTTCCATTTCAGCTGAATGCAGCATTACTATGTATTAGGTATAAAAAGAGAGCAGAATAGTGTGTGTAATATGATTGAACTGATTAATATGATTAAACTAATTAACAGCTAATTAACAAGATAGCATATCAAGAAAAAACATAAGAAAACCACATATTCTTTTATTTCTACACTAAGCCTGCTTAATTCTAAGCTAATGATTCCTTACTTCTAGAAATCCTCTCCCTGTTCCTCCCTTTTAAAATGAATTCTTCTGGGAAACTATTCCCAAGCTTACAGGATATACTTTACATTTTCTATTCTATTACTTGTTGAATCAACCAAAATTTTATTTCCCACTTCATAATTTTAATTTAGTGCATATCAAAGAAAAACACTTTAAATGGCTTAAACCCAGGAGACTGATGAAGAATAAGACTTCTTCCAATATATATTAATAGTAGATTATGTTCTACTATAAACATGACAAAAAGGCACAATCCAATATATGAAAAATATGCCTAATTGTTTTACTGAAAAAGTACAGGAATGTTGCTGGATATATTCATCTTGATTGTTTCAGACTTTTTCTTAAAGAAACAGAACAGTATTTATTTGTATATAATTTAATGTCTACAGGTGATTGCTGTTAGCCGTTCTGTCCTAAAGAGACAAGCAATAAATTTTATTTCCATTAAAAACTGGAATAACATGCCTTTGGAAACTTCCTGCATATGCTCTGCCTCTTCATTTTTGAGCACTTGGTCTCTGTGTCTCTGCAGGTCTTCAGTGCTGTCAGTGATCAGCTTATTTAGTGTTTCTGGCAGAAGGAGAGTCAGGAATCCCACTGACAGTCCAGATTCCAAATGGTACAGAAGGACTAAGACTTCTAAAAATCAAAATACATAGTAAAAGCATGGCATTCTTTCCTGCTCTTAAAATACACAAAATGTAGTCAAAAGCAAAATACTACAACTTCTCACTCCAGCAGTTTGTGCAAGTTCCCATATACTGTTAGAGCAAAGAAACCCAAAAAATATCATTTCACAGAAACACCTTCATATGACTTTTTTTACATGTCTAAGAGAATTCAGATACAGAGTAAACCTTAGCAGTACCAAATGCATTGTATGACAACCATTTCACAAACACGTGAATGAAAACACAACACAAAATATTGGACTTCTATTTCAAAAACCAATAAAATAGTATATATTTTTAAAATTCATGTTCATTAAATCTGAAATTGAGTGAACATTATTTAACTTACCATAAAACCAACTTTTTTTAAAGGAATATAAGCATATGTTGTACCAAAAATCAACAAAGTGCTTTTGAGAGAAATTTAAGGAATCTGAGTTAAATAAAAAACTCAAAAATAATCTTACCATTGATGGCACAAATGGAGCCAAAATGCCCCCAGATCTGCAAGACATGGAGCAGACACCCATCCCAGCATTTCTGTTTTGAACAAAGGATGGAGGATTTGTACTTTCAGAGTACACAGCTGTATCATGCATGAACATGTGGCGGCACTGTCAGAGTCAACTTATAAATATAAATTATCAGTAGTCTTTAATCGAAATAAAGTTTTGAAGACCTCCAGCAATTATTCCAAAGGTTTCCCTGAACTGACTACAGGTAAGGTAAAATCCCAACTGTTCAACTCCTCACAAAACCACCCTTCAAAGAAGTTTGAACAAAGAGGTTTTCCAAGATGCCATATAGGCCAATTTAACTGGCCATCCCTGTGCTGAATGGGGAATGATTTCAAAATGTGACAGGATCTTCAGAGAGATACTGAATGCTCCCTGCAGCTCAGGCTGGAGCAGTCTCAGGCAGCAGCCTCAGGGTGCACAGCAGAAAAGTCTGTGCTTACCTCCAAACAGAAAATCACTATTTGTCAACATGAAGCTTGAAAACATCTGGTCAGATGTGTCACTTCATAGGCTGCTGAATTTTGTGCTCCTGTCCATTTTCAGTTTTAAAGAATCTCATCTAGACTGAGATAATCAAAGCATGGCTCAGAATAGCAGGATCCTCTGTAAAGAAAGTTAAAAGGTCCTCAGAGTCTTATTTCCTGATCAAATGCAAACATCTTCCACCTCAGTATCACTCCTAAATAGAGTATGTAACAGCCCCTTCAGACTGACATTGGCACCATCATTAGTGAGATGGCAAGAACAAGCTCAAGGTGGCTGCTCTCTCTATGTCTCTTGGTTTCTTCCTCTTATTCATCATCCTCCTCAGTCTCACCACTGAGCTGAGCTGCTCCTGCTCACCCTTCTCGTCCTCCTCCTCCTCCAAGGAAGGAAGACAGTGATAGGGTAGACAAGCAAAGCAGAGACATGGCTTACCAGTATCACACACCTGCACATTCCTCCCTAATGGCTCTTTGCACAGGTGAAGGGAAATAAGATGATGGAAGGAGCTGATGAGAAGCCAGTGACTGGTGCTTCCTCACACTGAGGCAACATTTACCCAAACCCCACAAGACAAGGCCAAGCACCTCCCCAGTCAACAAATCCCTGAATGATGAGACACCAGTCTGTGGGTGAACCATTCCTTTGGAAGCATCTTTCCCACAACCCTCGAGTCTGTCCATACCCAGAAGTTTGCTAGCTTTTTTTTTCTGCTGAGGGGTAATAGGTCAAAAGGTAGTCCTAAACGCAAATTGTGTCATTTCAATTCCAGTGCAAAATGAAAACAGTTTCTAGAAGATCTTATATGATAGCTTTAAATCAGAATTCAACCAAGTTTGGGTTATAGAGAATGATGTGGTATGCATGAGGAAACCCACACAAATAGCTTAGTAATTTATGGACATAAGCAAAAAAAGCTATACTAGGCAGGCCAATGGCCAGACTCTGATTTCCCTCATCACATACAAGGGTATCATCATTTTGCAACCATTTTCTCATTTAAAAAAAAAAAAAGTTCTTATAGCAGTATTACTGCTATATGATTATATTTTTTGTGACATGTATTGATACATATGATACATATTACTGGTATATGATTACATTTTTTTCCCAAAGATAACCTTATTCTTTGTCCAAAATGCAACATGAGTGAAGTTTTCTATTTTTAACCTTCTTTTACCCCACAGGTATTTTAATGATACATCAAAAAGGAAAAAAGCCCAAAGCACAAACACTCACCAATGTACAGCACTGCTCCATTTCTAGCCTGAGATGTATTTGTCATTGCTGCATGAAACAGCTAAATTAAAATATGCACCTAACAGACCTCATGCCTCAAGCAGTAATTAGATTTAAATAAAGAGCAATAGGACTAAAGGCTTATTTTTTCTGCAAAACATCCAGCTGGGGAAAAAAATAATTATCCCACTTCCTCTGCCTTTGAAGGTACATGCCTCATCCCATGACATGCCAGTTATGCCAGGAGCACGGCAAAGCTCTGCAGAGAGCACCAGATGGTGCTATTGCTTTGCTTTAAATTTAACACCCATCACCACTTTTCTTGCAGAACCTGTATTTGCAATTTATACTGCCAGAGAGGTATTAAACATTGTTCAATGTATAAACTGTCACGTCAGAAATGTTAATGTGATTTAACATAATAATTTGCCAAATTATTAAACATGACTGGTCTAATAAGGTTGCTAATTTTTTTAACTTTATTCTTTAACTTTATTCTTTATTCTTTTTACCTTTATTCTTCCATGTTCTCCACTGGTAGTCTGTGAATTAGACATGCAAAGTACATTTTTTTTTGCCACAATATTACTGCAGATTTTCAAAAGAAGCAGCACTTAACTTGATTAAAAAAAAAAAAAATCCTAATTGCTAACAGTTTCAAACACACTGAAACAGTACTATAATTCTTGCTAGGTATGACCTATCACATCCTTGGCACCAAACAGCAATAGGGCTTAAGAAGACAGTGGAACATGACAACAGAAAAAAAACCCAGAAACCAATAAATGAAAACATTTTCAGATTATTAACTCCAGAAAATCAAAGAGGACAGGAAAACAAAACAATAAAATTAAATACAGCCACTTAGACAAACAGGAAGTGGCACAGTAATGGATTTGAGTTGTCTAGAGCGTTATTTCTCCTCCCCTTGCCTCTCCCTGACAAAAAAAAAATCTCTCCTGCAAGCACAGAGTGCCCTGACAGGTTCAGGCAAGTGCACCAAAAGTGCCCTAGAATATGGTCCCCCGTAGGAGATGGACCAGTTGCTGGTGAGGATCTGCCTTTCAAATGTGATTTTCTTTTTTTTTTTCTTTTCGTTTTTGTTTTGGTTTTGGTTTGGTTTGGTCTTTTGTTTGTTTTTTTTCTTTGTTTGTTTTCTTTTGTTTTCTTTTGTTTTGTTTTTCAGGTTTCTGGAGAACAAGGTGATAAATAAAATTATTTCTTTACTCCATCCTCTATGGCTAATAAATCCAGGAGACAAGAGAGAAAACAGGAATCAATCCCAGATGCTGCTGTTGAGATTGATATTGCTTATGTTATTATTAATTAATAGATATATTATGGATTGATATGGATTATATCATTATTAATTGATTATATTATTATTAATTGATTATATTATTAATGATATATTATCAATCTGTATATATATGTGTATATATATATTTGTAGTGACAATAATAGGATTTTTTATGATACATTGCTTTACTGTTTTATATTTCTAATAATGTGTGATTTTAAGTTATAAGGTATAATATTCTGTTTATTGGCTAAAGTAACAGTTTCTTGTATTTGATTGGTATCAAGTAATTAATGTTAATCATTAATTGGTAAGAGTTTATAATGAATTATTAAGGTATGAATATTGTTCATTAAGTTACATGTATTTTAATTGTAGGTATTTTCATGTGTTCGTATGGGTTTTTATGTTAATGATTTTGGGGTTTTGTGTTATGAATATATTAGTATTTTATTAGGGGTTTTTTTTGTTAGTTTAGTTGTTTGGTGTGTAGATTATTCATTAAGTATATTTATCTATCTATGTTTTATATATGTTTTTTATATGTTTTATTGTTAAGGATTTTTGTAGAGTTCTATATAAAAATTTAAGTAGGTAGGGGAGATAAAAAGTAATTATTAATAAGATGAGTATTTTAGTTTTTAATAATGATTTAAGTTATTTAGTGATGTTTTAATTTTTGAAAATATTATATATTTTTATTTATGTGTAATTGATTTTTTTAAATTGTAATGTTTTTATAAATTGATTTCTTGTGATTTCATCAATTTATACATTTTTAAAAATGTTTTATATTTATGATTGTTTGTGAATAATAAAAAATTAAGTTGTTTTATTTTGTAAGGCAGTATGTTTAAAGATGTTTATATTTGGCAGTAATTTATTTAAAGTTATAGATGTGTTATTGTTTCATTTGGTTAGTTAATAAGTAAGTTCATTTGATGTGGTTCAAGTGTGAGTTGTAGTTATTTTAGGTGTTAAAAGAGATGTAGAACTAATAGAATTAGGTTGTTAAAAGGTTGTACGATTTTGATCCTGAGAAGTAAATTTGTGTTGGAGTGATTGGGTATTTTTGGATGGGTGTTATTTTATTTTGGTTTGGTTTTTTTTTGGTTTTTTTTTGGTTTTTTTGGATGTATTATTGTTATGTTTGGTCTTAGTGGGGTTAATTGTTTTAAATTGTAGGTTTGCTGTTTTGAGGTAACTTCTTTGTGGTTTTGTGTGGTTTGGGGGTTGTTTTGTAACTAAATATTGTACAAGTATTTATTTGTAATGGTTTTAGTCATTTTACTTTTGGTGGTTTACCTGTAATTTGGGGTATGAGTGTATAAATGTTATTTGAAGAGTTTATGTTACATGTAAGTTTTTTGATTTGCAATTTAGTGTTTGTAAAGGATAAGGTTAGTTGTGAGGAGATATACAAACGAGATACGTAGAAAAGAGATTTTTCGGATTGGTGACTGATGAACAGAGTGTATGTGGATGTGTGGTTTTAGTTAGTGTTACTTGTTTGTTCTGTTTTGGTTGTGGAACTATTTCTTTTGGGTTTTTTTTGTTGGTTGTTTTTTGGTTTTTTTGTTTGGTTTTTTTGTGTGTTTTAAATAAGGCTTGACACAGTGAGTAGGACTCTTGTATGATTTTTGTTTTTTTTTTTTAAATTGTGGAAACATAAGTATAACGTGTTCTTTAGGTTATGAAATTGACGGGACTACATTATCGGCTACTTACTAAGTATTGCAGTTGTGAGTAGGTTTTTGTAACTCTGATTTTGAAATCAAAGAAGAAAACTGAGGATACGAAGGAGGTAGAGAAGTTTATCTCCTTCTAGGACAGAAAGGGTTTAGCGCAGAAACTGCTGGGTCTAATGTGGCGCGGGGGTTTCCGTGCGCCGGCCGGGCCAGGCGCGGGGCTCGGCGGCAGGAGAGCGGCGAGCCGTGCGCGTGCGCGGGAGGCGCGCTGCCGCGGGGAGCCGAGCGGAGCCGAACGGAGCCGAGCCGAGTCGAGCGGAGCCGAGCGGAGGTGAATGGAGCCGAGCCGAGGCGAATGGAGGCGAACGGAGCCGAGCGGCTCCGAGTTGAGCCGAGCCGAGCTGCGCCGAAGAGGCGAATCCAGCCGAGTCTAGCGGAGAACAGCCCGAGTGTAGGCGAGGAGCCGAGTGGGGCCGAACCGAGCCGAGCTCCGCCGAGCGCAGCATCCCGAGCAGGGCGGGCCGCCGGGGCGGGCTCGGGGTGGAGTCGGGGCTCTCTGAGGCTCCCCGTCCTGTCCCGCTCTCTACCCCTCCTTCCTCCTCCCCGTATTCCTCTTCTTTCTCTCTCTCTTTCCCCCATTTCCCTCTCTCCCCAAAGCCGACCTCTTTCCCTCCCTTTTCGGTCTCCCCTCCCGTCTCCCCCTCTACCCTTCCTTCCTCCTCCCCGTATTCCTGTTCTTTGTCCGCAGACCCTCCCCTCCTCTCCCTCGCAAACCCAACCCCCACTGCCCTGTCCCTATCCCGCTCCTCCGTTCTATTCCTCTTCTCTCCCTCCTCTGTGCACCGTCCCTCTTCCCCGCTCCCGGCCTTTCCCTTGCCCTCCCGCTTTCCTCCACAGCCCGACCTCCCTCCATACGCTGTCTCATGCCCTGCTAGCCCTCCTCTCTTCCCGTCGCCCCGTTCCTTCTTTCCCCGCAGCCGCGGGGCCGGGGGCGCCGGAGAATAAAGCCCAGAGGGCCGGAGCCCGGCGCCCCTGGGCCCTTGCGGGAGTCCCCGCACGGGGCCGGAGGCTCTCGGCGGATCCCCCCGTGCCGGTCAAACCCCACCCGGCCCCGCCGGACCTGCGGCTTTGCCGGCATCGCGCTGAGAGCGGCCCCCGCTCTGTGCCGTGCCGTCCGTGCCGCGTCCCCGCCGTCTCTGCCGCTCCCTCTCTCTGCCCCTCGCCCGTGACAGCGAGGATGGGCAGGAGCTTCGACCCTTCTGGGGGCTGCCCCCCTTTCTTGTTGCGGCAGAGTCCCTTTCGGGGGGATGTACATGTGGAAAGGGATGGAAGCAAGTGCTGGGCTGCTGTCCAGGGCAGTTAGACTCGTTCTGTGCCTTCTTTGGGGGCCAGGAAAAAGGGGTGAAGACTCGGGGCTCTGGTGTCATTTGGGGCACCCTAAGGTCCCTAGGAGAGGGACGCACGCTGCGGCGGAGGAGCAGGTGGGTGGCGAATGAGGGGGGGTCATGCCGGGTGCCGTCCCCCCGAGGGACCCAAAGCTGTCCCAAAATGCACAGGGAGGGGGGTGTGTAGAATACTAAATCCTGTCAAGTGCTTCGTTTTTGTAGGTATTGCTAAAGAATAGGAATTTGTCTCTAAATTCATTTGGGAAGAAAGCCAGAGCATCCCCAGGTTTGAGCTGTGAGGATGAGGAGGGGCCGGCTCCTGCCGGGGGCTGTTTTAGGGGGTTTGCCTCAGCTGACTTTTGCATGGAGCTGCTGGAGAAGAGGAGTTTATGGGGGGCTCCCGGGGCTGTCCTTGGAAGCACGGTGAGAGCTTCGGACAGGGTCTGCGGGATCACCTGGATACGCACTTGGATACCTGGAGCATTGCTCAAAGGAGGTGCCGAGGGACAAACCTTTGTGCCGGGTAGCAGCAGCCAAAGAGGTGAGCCCATGTGCGTTTGTAGCAGGGACATTTCTCCTTTCCCTTTTAAATTGCATCTTGCCAATCCCTCCCCGGCGCCTCAAGGGAAAAAAAAAAAAAAAAAAAAAAAAGGAAATTCCTAGTGGGGGAAGCAACTCCTCTTCCACTATTATCTGTGTTTGAGCTGGGGAGATCCCCCTTCTCTTGTGGTTTTGAGGGTCTTGACTGAAGGAAAACCTTCCTTTTCCAGGGTGTTAGGGGTATCCCAGGGGTGTCAGGGAATCCCTGTGTTCTATTTTAAATGGCAGGGGAAAAATACTGTTGTCATATGCTGGGTTTGATTTGAGGGTAACACCACCCCCCCCCTCCATTTTCATCACCCTAAGGTTTAAACGGAGGGGGCAGCCCTGTTGTCCCTCCTTGTGAAGGGTTTGGATTGCGGTAAAAATCCCCCTTTCCCCATCGTTTGTGTCGCCGGCTGGGGGTCTATGTACAAATCACGAACGGGACGGGACTGCTGAGGAAGGCATCTCGAGCTGGTTCATTTTCTCGCATCGCTCTCATGCCATGGTTACGGCGGTGGGAAGATGCCAGCAGCTCACGTCCCCGGCAGCAGACAAAGAAGTTTAACGTAAATTCTAAGGTTAAGAGTTTTGACCAATCACACGAAGCAAAAGCATATTGACACCCGTTCTATCCCACCACTGTAAGCACACGTACCTTTGGTTAAAACAACGCTCACTTCTTTCCAATGCAATGCCTGCTCGTAAGCCTTAAAACACAACGCACAGGGCTCCATTCTTAAGCTTAGAACTTCCTAACATCTCGCTAGATATACTTTTCTGTGGCTTAGGGAGTTATTCCAGACAAGCGATAATACACAGCCCATTGTTCTATTTGTAGTTAACCTCTACTTCTTATATAATTTTTCTGCTGACAAATCTTATGTTTAGCTCGAATCGCAGTTCTGCTGTTTCTGAGGCCTGCCTTTTGCAGCTTTCCCAAAACCCTCTGATTTTAAAGGTTACCACAATTTGCGGGATTTCATTTGAGGACAAGCCCTTCTTTTCTGCTCTTATAGGGAATGAAGTTGAAGGGGAGAACACATTTATTTGCCCTTGTTGAAGTGAGGTGAGCACCTGAGTGTGGCGTCAGTTTCGGGAGCTCAACTGAAGGAGGCTGCAGCACTCGCAGCGTTTGAAGGGTTGAAATCGGGGTGTGCCCCGCTGCATTGGAGGGCGCTTCTTCTGCCCCTGGCCCGGCAGCCAAGGCTGTGGCGCGGGAGCTGCTGGCGTTGCCTGGGAAGCTGCCGAGGTGGAAGGGGACTTGGGCGCGGCCAGGCTGGCGCGGGACTGCCGGAGCCGCGCCGGAGCGAGGCGTGCGGAGCCGAGGGGAGCTTTGCCGGGCCGGCGGGCGGGAGAGGCGGCGCGGGCACTGCGCCGGTGCCGGCCGGTGCCGGCCGCCCCGTCCGCGGGGCTCGGGCGCCGCCGGGGCCCCCTGCAGCCCTCAGGAGCCGCCGGAGGAGCCGCTTTCCTGCCGGGAGCCGCGCTCCGCCCGGTGCCGGCAGCGCGGCTTTTCATTTTCCGAAGGTCCTTGGTGTAGCGGTTTGGAGGTGGTTCTTAGGAATTGGTTGTATCGTTTTATTTTGTTCGTAGCTGATGAATGATAACGGACGTGGTGTACTTCTTGAATGTTATTGTTTTTGTTTCAGGTGCTGATGACAAGGGTTTTTGGGATTGAGTATTGTTGAATATTTTTTTCTCGAGGATTTGTTAGATTTTTTTTGTGTTGATTTTTTTTTTATTATTTAGTAATATTTTTATGTTAAAAATATAATTAAAACAGTAAAATTTTAACAGGGTTTGTTGTTTAAGGTTTACAAGGGTTTATATGGGTCATACCATGAAGTAGAGGGTAGGTTTATAATTCTGCAGTAGTGGGTTTTATAAGTGTGAGTATGTAGTGTTCATTTTGACGGGTCTTAGGTACTGTCCTGTAGTTAATCAGTGAGGTATGTATAATATTGGGAATTGCATTATTGTTTATTGAATTAGAGAGGTTTTATTCATTCAGTTTGTTTGATTGTCGTGTATGTTTTGTTGTTGCAGAGAATCTGGGAAATACTGATTATGGTAACAGGTTTCTTTGGTGTTCTTGATTGTAGCTGAGCAAGGGGCCACAGTCGGTGACTCTAGGAAACTGCCAGCGGGCGAGGCGGCCTTCCTCGGCACCGGACGTGGATTCTCATCCCCGGACGTCCCAGAGATAAGTCGAGGGCTAGGACCCTGAGAGGGAGTGGAAGCGAGGCGCTGGGAGGGCTTTTGGAGGCAGCTTTGGAGATGGGGGTGGCCCTTTAGGCCACATAAAGGAAAAGCCTCACAGTGCTGAAGTGCTCAGGGCAGAGCAGTGCCGGTGCACGGTGTGTCACTTGTCTGTCGTGCCTTCTGTGTCTTTTGCCTTAGTCCTTTGAGGGGCTTATCGGAAGCCCGGGTGTCCATCTTCGCATCTCTCATCTCTGTGTTCCTCGGCCCCGTGCTGATTCCTTCTTACCTTTGGCTCGGGATCCCGGACAGGCCTTGGAGTAGCATCCGGTCAGATGTCTTTTGAGGTCTTGTTCTGGGCTGTTCTTGACAGCTGTGGTTTGTGACAATTGTGACAGCAAGGATGCGTTCTAGCAGATTAGGACTCGTAGCAATGCGGAGATCCATAGAGCATTCTGACGCTAGGATTCTCGGGCATCCTTCTCTGCCTTGCTTGGAATAGGTCATTCAGTTAGCATCTTGTTCCTGCAGGGCTCTCTGTGCCTTAGAGGCTCGCCATCAGTCTCAGCTAGGTCATCTCATTCTGCAGTCTCTGGCTCCCTGAGGGCATTCTTCTCGCTCAGAGCTTTCTCCCCCTGTTGTGTCCCCTTGTTTGTCTTGTTCTGTGTCACGGGTGTCTGGGTATTTGGCCTGGAGCTGCTCTGCCCTGCTGCATAGCCTGGTGTAGGTCTAGAATGGGGCGTGTCCTGGGGTGTAGGAGGAGGGGTTGGGGAAGGCAGTCTAGGGTTGCCATGGGAAACAGCAGTTGTATGAGTTCTCCACCCCCTTTTGTAAGAGAATTGTACCCTCCCCCTGTCCTGTCAGTTATTGTTCAAGTCTGCCCCTTAGCCTAGAATCTTCTCTGTTCCACGTTATCCCTTTGGTTCTTCCACCAAGAACACTCCTTTCCCTTTTCCCCACTGGTTAATGTTATATTTTCCCTCCCTTTAGCCTTCTCCCGATTGTACCCTTGAATGCTAAACCCTCCTACCCCTACGCAGTAAAAGAATCCTCACCCCGCCCTTCGGGGCTCTAGGAATCTGCCTCCCTTCTGCTTCGTTGTCTCCCTGTTTGCCCCTTCTGCGACCCTTCAATAAACGAGCAGGATTTCAGCAGCCCGAGTGTCCCTCCCGTCCATCTGGTGGACCCTCAGATGTACCAGCTATCCGAGCTTTGTGCCGAGAGGCTAAAAGCCACCACGGCTCGGCAACTGACACAGACCGGTCCTTTTCCCTGGGAAAGAAAAGCGGCCAGCCCAGGTTCCTGATGTCAGTTTGTAGGGTTCCCTTGGGACTGTCAGGGCAGCACAGGTTTGAGGTGGGGGCAGCTTGGGTCTGCGACACATCCTCGATCGTTTGGATTTTGGAGGTGTCCGGCCACTCAGGGCCACAGGCCCCTGGAGACACAGACCGGTCCTTTTCCCTGGGAAAGAAAAGTGGCCAGCCCAGGTTCCTGATGTCAGTTTGTAGGGTTCCCTTGGGACTGTCAGGGCAGCAGAAATTCTCGGTGGTGATAGTTTGGGTGTGGGACTCAGCCTGCCTTATTCAGGTTTGTGGAGGGAACAGCCCATTTAGGGCCACAGGCCCCTTCAACTTGATCCCCAGCCCTTTTCCCTGTGAAACAAAAACTACCACTCCAGATTCTTGATGCTAGTTTGCAGGAGGTTCTTGTCACTGCCAGGGCAGCCCGAAATTTCGGTGGGGGCAGTTTTGCTCCCTTGTAAATCTTGCCCCGTTCGGACCTTGAGGTTGCATAATATCATTTGGGGCCACTGACCTCTGGACCCAATCGCTGGTCCTTTTCCCTGTAAAAACAAACTCTCTCTCACCGTGTGTTGATGTCTGTTCACTGGTGGTGTGCTTCACTCCAAGGGCAGCAAGAGTTCTTGGTGTTGGCATCTGTTGTCTGTGAGAAATCGTTCGCTGTCTGCAATTTTGGATGCAATTCCTGTTTGGCTAGGGGCACACAGAGAGGAAAGACTGTTAATTTCCTTGGAAAGCAAAGTCTGACACCCCATTGTTTAAGGGGCAGACAAAGGGCTGCGTAGGGGAGGGAACTCCCCACAGGACCTTTCTTCACCGCATCCCCCACTCCAAAGTGTCGCAGCCCCCCGTGTGACAAGCCGCTTTCAGAGGGTTACCTGGGCACACCTGCACAGGGAGCTGCTAGTCCAGAGGGCCTAACAGGGCTATTCCAAGCGTTCCTCCAGGAACTATGGTTGGAACATCCAGCAGGGACTGGGGAGCAGCCAGACCCACCTGGGCACGGAGCATCCCTTTGAGAAAATGCCAAGGGAAGAGCCCTCTTGCCAAGGGGCAGCACCTGAGCAGGCCAGGCAGCATGTGGGGTTCCAGGGGAGAGCTTTCAGCTTTCCCCTTTTATTGTGTCAGCCCTTCCCTAGAACCTCCAGACCTTCCACAGCAGTCCCAGAAAAGAGAGGGCTTAGTAGGAGAAAAGGAGTTTAAATTGAGAGAAAAAGCTTCCTTTTCCATTATTTCTTGTGTTCAAATCGTGAGGGAATCCACTTCCCCTGCAATTTTAATGGTCTCAGTGGAAAGAATCCCTGCCTTTTCTATGCTGTTAGGGGTGTTAATTGACAGGGAATCCCCATTTTCCATTATTTTCCAGACTAAATAGAAGGGGAAAACCTTGATAATGTTTTTTATGGGTTTGAATTAAGGGTAACTGCCTTTGAATTAAGGGTAACCCTTTGTGTTGTCCTAAGGCTTAAATTGAGGGGAAAGCCCAGCTGCCCCTCCTTTCTTAAGGGTTTGGATTGAGGGGAAATCCCTCTTTCTTCATCACTGGAGAGATTTAAAGCGAGGAAAACCCCTCTTTTCCCAATATTCTCGGGGATTGAATTAAAGGGCAGAAGACATTCATTTGCCATTGTATCAGTTTCAGCGGAGGTAACTGCCCCATTTCCTCCTGTTAAAGGCTTCACTTGAAGGAGGCTCTGTCTTTTTCAGCATTTTAAGGGTTTAAAACTACCTTTCAGGGCAATTCTTTCTGCACCCTAGGACTAAATATCTCAGATCAGGGCAAGCCTGGCATGTACTTAACCTTTATGCTGCCCGGGAGGCTATTATTTTTCTTATTTTTATTTATAATGTAGATAGCCCTAAGTAGTAGTCCCAAGGAGACAGACTGTTCATATAATTCGTATTCTTCTCCACCCTACTTAGTCACAAGTGGAGTACTACTTAGTAGTCACTGAGGAATAATTATATAAGTTAACAGCAAATTACCCAACTTATCTAGCTATGCTGCCTAAAAACAAAGTTTTATTTCTTTTTTTATTTTCAAATAAACAAAGTTTATTTCTTACCAGCTTTCTACCCCTTTGCTCCAAGTAGTTGTAGCAAAAAAGGAAGTGCTGTCATTTCCCTGGAGAGTTTTCTTCTGTATCAAGCCCTTTACTCCCCTTGAATTCAAGTCAGAGGAGCCAAACAGCTGCAGCCACTCTGAGGGCTTTTATACCCGGTGGGATTTGCCCCTCTCCTTTCCCAGGCATTGTGGGGTTAATATACCCCCAATCAGGGGTATATTAACCCCAGCCTTTGCCCAGGGCCTTCATTCCCTCGCTGGAATCTGCTGGGATAAGAGCTCTCCTCTCATTTTGGTGAAGAGGCTTTTTCAGCTTATCTCAGGTTGTTTTCAGCAGGTGCTTTTGGGCATCTAAAGCAACAGAGGCTTTGAAGAGACTGTGAAGGAAACAACGTTGAATACAGGGAGTATTTAAGTTCATGATTTGGGTTTTGCATTCAGGGGTGGTAAGGTGTTTTTGTAATTTATGATTTTGTTTTGTTGGTTTTTTTTTTTTTTTTTTAGGAGGAGTCCAACTTCCTGCAACTCCAGGTTGTGTCAAGTACAACATTTTTTCAGCAGATTTATCGCGTCACAAAAGGTATCTGCCCTGTGTCAAAGATGATGTTTGAGATTGAGGCTTCAGATGAGTTGAGGATTGTGACTAGGAGAGGGAGAGTGAGCAGGGTGCCTGGTTAGGAGTTATTGTGGGGGGTTTTGAAGGCAGCAGGGTGAGAAATGGTGTCTATTTGAGGACCCCCCCAAGGCTTTTCACAAGCATAGCAGAGGCATTCATGTGTCGTACAGCACACGAGCTCATCCACTGCGCTCACAGAAATACCATGTAACTTTGCCTCTCTCTAATCCAGGTGCCACATAATAACAGCCATAGCCTTGGACTCAGGATGAAGCTGGAGACTTGAGGACCCAGGCACACTCAGAAGAGGATAAGTAGCTGACTTGCTGGGATTTGGCCCACGTAACACTAAACTCATGCATTGATTTTGCTGTTCTTTATTGTAGCTGACTAAGAGGCTAACAGGCGATCACATGGCCCTCCGAGGTAGACTCATTTCAGGTCCAACCTGGATTCACATCACCGATCATCCAAAAGATAAGTCGGGGCCACAGCCTGGAGATGGGAGTAGTGGATTGGAAATTCCTGGGATAGATTTGAAAACTAGCAGAGGATAAAGGGATATCTTCTAAGGGGCCTCTTAGGACAGCTAAAGGGAGAGGCTCTACTTTTGATTGCAGCTGTAGGGTGTGCAGTGCAGAACAGTTCCGGTCCGTGTTGTGTTGTCCCGTGTACCCTGTTATCTGGTGTGTCTTTGGGGTCCCTTGGATCAGATATCCTTGCATTTTCCCCTCAAGGGCCTTAACACAAGCATCAGCCATCATCTCTGGGTTCTCGAACGCTCGCGCTTCTCGGCACGGCGCCGATATCATTCGTTCTTTTACCGGCAGGCTCGGCCGTCTCTCTCGGTCGCATCTCCAAAGCATCGAGTCGGACGTCTTTTGAGGCCTCCTTCCCGGCCGTATCACCATCCATCCTTTCCAGCCACGAGCTGTAACATCCTGGGGCTTACAAGATTGTATGGATATGGAAAGCATTCTAAATGTAGCATTGTCTCACAGCCATCCTGATCATTGTGACCAACAGTTCTTTTAACGGGTCACTCTGTTCCAGTCTTCTCCAGGAGCTCTTCTGCTCCTTAGAGCCTCCTCCATCCACCGCTGCCAAAGCATCGGTCATCTCTTTTGGCATCCTCTCACTCCTTGCCATTATTCTTGCCAGGAAGTTATCATCCTTGTGTCACGCCGTTTGTATCATAATGTGTTGTTTGTGTTTAGCGTCCCCTCGTTTGTCCCGTCCTGTGTCATGGGTGTCTGCACATATTTGTCCCAGAGCTGTTCTGCCCTGCTGCATAGCCTGGTGTAATAGGATAAGTCCTGGGGACTTGAAATTTGCAGTGCAGGGTGTAGTTGGACTCTAGATGGTATTCCTAGATTGACATAAGGTGTTTTCAGCTGTTAAGTTATCTTGCAACCATTTGACTTTTGTCCTAACTCTCTTTCAGATTCAGGTGGATTAAATCTGTGGCAGAGCCCCCCAGTCCCTGGAGAGGGGGTTCCCCTGAGCAGGTCAGTCACCGTTTGTCTCTGCAGTGGAAGTGTAAATGGTGATTGTGTGTTACAGTACTGTTTTCTGTCTTTATTTTTAGGCATTAAATCTGGATCTCTGCAGTCAAGGTGAGCAGTGACCGGTTGCAGGAACCGTTGTTCTCACTCAGGTCTCAATTTCTGGCGCAACTCTAAAGCCTCCGTTCTCGTTTGTGTGCTTTAGGCAATCCACTCGGAGTATTATTGCCAAGCCCCCGTCACCAACCAGCCGATGGACCGGGTTTCCTGTGCTTGTGAGTCCTCTGGAAGTATTTCAGGACCGTGATGAAGCCTTGAAATTTTGTATTTCAAGGTCCCATCCAGGCAGCCTTTGGCAATGGCCGAGGAGTTGCAGTGAGTCGCCAAGGTAGGGAGGGGGAGCCAGGGTCCACTTAGGTTTCAGCAATGCCGAGTCACTTTGTCTCTTCTTAACCCAGGCGTACCCTGCGATGACGGCGTCAGCCTCCGAGCACGGCCAAAGCGTGCGGCCCAAGAAGCCGGGCATTCTGAGGAGAACGGTGAGTAGCAGAATTGCTGGGTTTTGTCCGTTGTACAGCTAAGATCACGCAGTGATGTCTGGTGTTCTCGATTGTAGTTGAGCAAGGGACTACAGCCTGGTAATCGTAAGAAAATTCCCAGCAGGCGAGGCGGCCTCCATTCGCACGCAACGTGGATTCTCATCCCCGGACATCCGAGAGATAAGTCGAGGGCTACGACCTTGAGAGGGGATGAAAGGGAGGCACTGGGAGGGCTTTTTGAATCAGCTTTGGTGGCAGGGATGTGCAAGAAGTATCCACTTAGGCCACCTAAAGGGAAAGTGTTTCTTTTGATCACAGTGCTGAGGTGCTCAGGGCAGAGCAGTCCTGGTGTGTGTTGTGTCACTTGTCTATTGTGCATTCTGTGTGTTTGGGTATTTCGTGTCACATGTCTTTTTTACCTTAGCCCTTTGAGGGCCCTATCGGAAAGCCCGGCCTCATTTTTGGCATCCGCGATCTCCGCATTCCTTGGACGGGCACTGGTGCAATAGGACTCTTGATTCTGGAGGTCAGACAGGCATCTGAATTGCATCTCGCTTTAGAAGCATCCAGTCAGATGTCTTTTAAGGTCTTGCTCTGAGCTGTGTCAACAGCCACACACCGCAATGATCCCTTATAGCCGATTAGGACCGATAAGAATGCAAAGCTAGCTAGAGCCTTCGGACCATAAAATTGTTGGACATTCATCTTTGCAGTTCTCTTAAGAAATCATTCTGTTAGCATCTTGTTCCTGCAGGGTTCTCTGAGCCTCATCAGCTCTGAGCGGTCCGTCTTACCTAGGTCATCTCGTTCCGCATTCTCCCGGCGCTCGCCGGCATTCTTCTCACCGAGAGCTCTCTCTCCCTGTCGAGTCCCCTTGTTTGTCACGTTCTGTCCTGTGTCACGGGTGTCTGCACGTATTTGTCCCGGAACTGCTCTGCCCTGCTGCATAGCCTGTAACGGGACAAGTCCCAGGAGTTGAAATTTCTGATGCGGGGTGTAGTTGGGCTCTAGATTGTATTTGTAGATTGACATGTTTGGTGCTGTTAAGTTATCCTGCAGCCATTTGACATTACTCCTACCTTTCTTTCAGATGCAGGCGGATTAAATCTGTGGCAGAGCCCCCAATCCCGGGTCAAGGGGTTTTCCCTGAGAAGGTCAGTTGCTGTTTGTGTTTACAGGGGAAGCATAAATGGTGACTATGTTACAGCACTGTTCTTTGTCAATTATTAGGAAGTCCAGGCAGATAGCTGCAGCCAAGGCCAAGTGTGCCAGGTGAGCAGTGGACAGAAGCAGTTGTTCTCGCACAGGTCTCAGTTTCTGGTGCACCTCTAACCATCCGTTCTCATTTGCATGCTTTAGGCCGTCCACTCGGTGTACGCTAAGCCCATGTCATCAGGTGGCGGACGGACCGGGTTTCCTGCACTCGTGAGCCCTCCGGAAGTATGATGGGACCCCGTGATGAAGCCCACACATCTTGTATTTCAAGGTCCCATCTGGGTAGCTCACGGGAACGGCCGAGGAGCTGCGGTGAGTCGGGGAGGTAGGGAGGAGGAGAGGGGGTCCACTCCAGTTTCAGCTGTGCCCAGTCACCTTGTCTCCACTTAACCTAGGCGTACCTCGTGACGGCAGCGTCGGCCTCGGAGCACGGCCGAAGCGTGCGGCCCAAACGCCAGGGCCCTCTTAGGAGAAGGTGAGTAGCAGAATTGTCAGGTTTTGGCCCGTGTGCTGTTAAGATTATGCACTGATGTTTCCTTTTCTTTGTCTTGGCAGACGAAGAGATAAGAGCCTGGTGACAGCTGGAACTTCCCAGACGGGGAGGTGGCCTTCTTTTGCACTTGACAGGGATTTGCACGCCCAGAAGTGTGCAAGATAAGTTGAGGGCTATGACCCACTGAGGGGAGGGAAGCGGGGTGCTGGCTTGGGACTGCCTGGAAGGGATTTTGGAGTCTGCTTTGGAGATGGGGATGTCCAAGAAGTGTCTCGTTAGGCCACCTAAAGGGAAAGTGTCTCTTTTGATCTCAGTGCTGAGGTGCGCAGGGCAGAGCAGTTCCGGTGTGTGTCGTGTCACTTGTCTCTTGTGCATTCTGTGTTGTTTGGGTCTGTCACGTCGCTTGTCTTTTTTTACCTTAGCTGTCTGAGGGTCATCTTGGCATCTGTGATCTTTGCGTTCCTCGGCCCAGCCCCAACGCCACAGGCCTTTTGACTCGGGAGTCCCGACAGGCATCGCAGTCGTATCTGTCTTTAGAAGCATCCGGTCAGATGTCTTTTAAGGTCTCGTTCCGAGCGGTAGCGACAGCCGCGCACCCCAACGATCCATTATAGCGGCTTAGGACTCGTGAGAATGCCAAGCTAGGTAGCTCATTCTTACCGTAGGCTTTTCAGGCATCCGCTTGTGCAGTTCTCGGAAGACATCGTTTTCTTAGCATCTTCTTCCTGCAGGGTTCTTTGAGCCTCATCAGCTCCGAGCCGTCCGTCTCACCTAGGTCATCTCGTTCCGCAATCTCTCTGTCCTCGCGGGCATTTTTCTCGCCAAGAGATTTTTCTCCTCGTGGCGTCCCCTCGTTTGTCGTGTCCTGTCCTGTGTCACGGGTGTCTGCACATATTTGTCCCGGAGCTGCTCTGTCCTGCTGCATAGCCTGGTGTAATTGCACAAGTCCTGGAGACCTGCAATTGGGAATGGGGGATGTAGTTGTATTCTAGATGGTATTCCTAGATTCTCACAGGATCCTTGGACCTGTTAAGTTATCCTACAGTTGTTTGAATTTTCTCCTAACTTTCTTTCAGATGCAGACATTTAAGATCTGTGGCAGAGCGCCCCTCCTGGGTCAGGGGGTTTTCCCTGAGAAGGTCAGTCGCTGTTTGTATTTGCAGGGGAAGCATAAATGGTGACTATGTTACAGCACTGTTCTTTGTCTATTATTAGGAAGTCCAGGCAGATAGCTGCAGTCAAGGCCAAGTGTGTCAGGTGAGCAGTGGACAGAAGCAGTTGTTCTCGCACAGGTCTCAATTTCTGGTGAAAGTCTAAGCATCCCCTTTTTTTTTTTTTTTTTTTTTTTTTGTTTTAGGCAGTCCTCTTGCGAGATGTCTCTGATCCCAGATGTCTGAGGCCAGGTGGGTGCAAGCTTAAGGTGTAGGTGGGCGTACTTGTTGGGTCAGGGTGGTGGTCTTTTCTCAGTATCTCAGTGTAGTTTTTTTTGCTTTGTTTCTTTGCAGGTGTCATTGCTGCCCTAGGCGTGTGAAGGAATAGAGTCAAGCGGGTGAGTCGGCATTTAGGCAGGGTGACTCATAGGTGACCGTTATGCGGCAGCACGCTAAGCCTGTGCCTTTTCCTTTTGTAGGTATCCTCCTGGCAGCCTGTTGAGTCGCGTCAAGATTTCAGGTGAGCCGGGGCAGCGGTGCGTCAGAGTTCCGGGGATTCCTCTTTTGCAGGGCGCCAGTTGCATTTTCTGTTTTGTCTTAGGTACCGTGAGGAGGCGCATAGCTGAAGTTTGGAAACGGCAGCACCGAAGTGGATGTAGAGAACGTGTCGCCGTCCACGTCCGGCTGACGATGGATTTTGTCCGGTCGTCTTGCAAAAGCTAATTGTCGGGGCCAGTAGGTGGGAGAAGGGGAAAAACCTTTACTATCACAGGAGACAATTTGATGTTAGCTTAGAGGAGAGGCCCATAGTGGGACGGGCCCCTTGGAAGCAGAGGGAGAGGGTTTCTCCTCAGCCTCACCAGAGTCTTCGCCGGGCAGGGCAGTTCCGATCCATCTTCGCGTCCTCGCGAGGTTTGCGTCGGCGGCCTTCTTCGACTCTCGATGTCGTCGTGGATCTTTTCACCCGAGGAGCCCGCCTTCACGTCCAGAGCTATAGCCACGGTCACGCCGTAGTCATCGCTTTCTTGTCTAGGCCTACTGAGCTTCTTAGGCTTCCTCTTAAGTCCTTTGGCACTAACATCTTGAAAGGAGTTAAATTTCATCATCACATGCTATTGCCCTAGGGCTTTCTTTCCTTTGGCATCATCGGCCTATGACTCATCTTGGACTAGCAATCTTGGGTCCATAAGGTGGAACTGCCAGGCAGTTTCCACTCGTGTCCGTGTTATGTCGTCCGTGTCATGTCGTCCGTGTCCGTGTTATGTCGTCCGTGTCCATTGATTTCTGCGTCATATGCCTTTGTTACATCTCGAGGCTTTATCGGCATTGTTCTCTGCCGTATCGGCCATATTTTACTCGTGTACCTTCCTGGATATCGCTTATTCCAGCATCGTTACATTTTTACTTATTGAGACGGGAAGAAGTACAGGAGACGTTCTCATTCATCTTCCTTCTTACCTTTGGTAGCGCCTTCTCTTCCCGTGCTATTCTCTTGGACTTCTAGAGGGAGCGTATTAGACCCTCATCACCTGACCGCAGTAGTTCCGTAGCTTGCGCCTTCTCAAAGGGTATAGGGCTCAACAATTAATCTTCCGGAGAGTTACGTCAAGTCCTCACTTATATTGTATCTATGTTGGCTTATATTGTACGTGCTTAGGTTGTACCTACCTATGTTGGCTTATACTGTATGTGCTTATATTGTATGTACTTATGTCGTATGTACCTATGTCGGTTTATATTGTATGTACTTATACTCTATGTACCTACACTGGCTTATATTGTGCATATATTGTATGTACCTACCTTGGCTTATGTTGTACATGCCTCTGTTATGCCACTTACAATCGGAGCTGCCCTGCCCAGGCACGTAGTCACGGTTAGGTAGAGCAGTTATAAAACTTTACAGTTCATCTGTCTTCTATGGGGGTTTTGGGTACAAAATTTATGGACCCGGAGCGGGAATAGCTCCTAGCCGTCAGGTAGTCACTCGTCGACCGCCTCCCGTCATCTCTGTCGTCTCGCAGGTCCCCGGGTCCCTACACGTTATCCCGGAATCTACCGCTGGACATCAAAGAGCCGCGGTCAGAAGATGCGTCGAAGCGTCAGCGTAGCGTTTCAAGTAAGGGTCGCAGTCAGCGTGTAAGCGGAAGAGCGTGTGAGAGAGCGTGATTGTCCGTGTCTGTCTGTGAGAGCTTGTGTCTGCAGGTGTGAGTGTGTGTTGACCGGTTCTAACCTTGTGCGTATGGCCTTTGCCTTTCAGGTTTTTCAGCTCATTTTTAAATTTAGAATAAAAAATCCCCAGCCAGGGCTTTTTTTTTTTTCCCCCCCGGCTGGGTTTTTTTTCCTCTGTCCCGGCCAGTCCGCGAGGCGACGTTCATCGCCAAAGTTTGAAGGCGGACCGTCCTGGGACCGGGGTTTTCGTCAGGCAGGAGGATTTTTTTGGAGGCTCCCGGGAACCACGTTCCCGAGGAACAACGATTGCCGGGGCGTAACGGAGCGGTTGAAACGAGAGCGACAGTGAGTTTGCGTGCAATGTGAAGGAGGTGGTCACGGTGGATGACTGTTGTTTTCTGTATGCTATTTTTGTTTTGGTCTTTCCTCTAACAATCAAACAAAATGTAATGTAAATAGAAAAAAGGTTATATTGTGTTAATATGCGTTTGGTTTCTATTGCCCCGTATTGTTCCGTGTTTGCATTTGCCGCCGCATTTCCACATACGGCTCCGTACGTAAGTCGGATTTCTACCGGTCAGCGTACGGATTGTATCTACGCTCCCATTTGTATACATCGTTTCCATGTGTTTTGCTGGAGTGTAAATAAAAAAAATTATTCATTAAAGTTGAATCAACCCTAATAATGATGCCCCCCGCTCCCTCCCCCTCCCCCTTTGGCTCCTGTGTTTTTTTGGTGTGGTTTTTTTTTCCCCACTGTATTTCTTCCTTTGCTTCTTCTCTTAGTTTTCTTTCTGTCACATCATTTCTGTCCGTCCCTAACTTTGTTTCTGTTTCTCACTGTTTCTAACTCTCTCTCTCTCTGCTTCTCTATTTCCCTGTATGTCTTTTCTTCTGTTTCTCTGTTTCACTATTTCTATTTATTTTTCTCTCTAGTTGATGCTTTTACTCTTTATTTCTTTTTCTCTCCAGCTTCTCTTCTTTTTTTTCTCTATTCTTTTGTCCTCTTTTTCACTCTCACCCTCTTTCTTTTTCACTGTAACCCTTCTCATTTTTTACTCTTTGCCATTCTTTTCCTATTTCTTTTCGTCTCTTAAGTAGTCTCTTAAGTAGTCTCTTAAGTCTGTCTTTTTCTTTCTTTCCATCTTTTCATTTCTAACTTTGTTTCCCTTTCTAGCTTTCAAAAAGCAGCAGTAGAAACTTTCAGGCTCCCTGGGAGTAAAACAAAAAACAAACTTTAAATAATTATTAAAAAAAAAAAGAATTTACTCCCCGGGAGCCTGAAACTTTCTACTGCTGCACCGGACATATAGTTTTTCTTCTTTTTTATATATACCTATACAACCCCTAATTAGTGCTCCACCTGCCACATTACAATACCCACTACCCACATCACCCCCACCATGTAGACACCGCCATCTTGCTCCCCATCACGTGACCCGATGGGCGCCACCATCTTGCTCCCTGTCACATGACCACACGGATGCCGCCATTTTGTAGAGCTAAGGAGCTGCGTTCAGGGTTAGGGGGCAGGGGTTAGGGTTGCGGTTAGGGTTGGGTTAGGGTTGCGGTTAGAGGTTGGGGTAAGGGGTTAGGGTTAGGGGTTAGGGTTAGGGTCAGTTTGTAGGGTTCCCTTGGGACTGTCAGGGCAGCACAGGTTTGAGGTGGGGGCAGCTTGGGTCTGCGACACATCTTCGATCGTTTGGATTTTTGGAGGTGTCCGGCCACTCAGGGCCACAGGCCCCTGCAATCACAGACCGGTCCTTTTCCCTGGGAAAGAAAAGTGGCCAGTGTTGGGGAAGATGAAATAGCAAGGCCCTATAAATATGATGGCCTGGCAAAAGAATCAGAGAATACAGATATCGAGATGAAAACAAGGTTTGAAATACCAAACCTGAATCACTGAGCATCTCGAAAACAATAATGCAATCCCCCCTTTCTGATAGATCCTAAGGTCAAATGGAATGTTTTCTCTCACCCCCCAATGTGTGGTTCATCCCATACCTGTAACTCTCCCCTGAAGTATCAGGTATCTGTAACCCCATTGGCCCAAGTCCTGTCCCAGCCCACCTTGAAGCCCCCTGATAAGGTGTGGCCGACAGACCAGACGCTCTCTCTTGGACTTTCCTGCTGGGACGCCCACCTGGCACCCTCTCTCTCTCTCTCTCTCTCTGTCCCCCTGCTCTCCCTGGGCCTGCTTGGAGTTGCGGCTAGCAACTCCAAGCAGGGCCCTTCATCCTTTACAATAAACCATATGCTCTAAAGACCGGGCTTCAGAGATCCTTCGTCACCACCCATCCAAACCGTCCTGGAGTCCAGCAGTCCCCGCAGATTGGCGCCCAACGCGGATGACCGACCCCCACAGACCGGCAACCCCACGTGTCTGAAGACCTCTTCAGCTTTTCTACCTGTGGGAGACTTCTCCATGCACGGTAACTAAATAACCAGTTGAAGCCTCCTAATCGGTGTTGTGAGCACGGCGTATCGTTGCTGGGCAGCGTGAAAGCCGGAGCTCTATAACTTTGCCGAGGCAATCCTCGAGCACGGGGATTCGTTACCACGTAGCGAGTACCTGCAGCTCTCGGAGGAATTCGCCTGGCAATCCTCGAGCATAGGCGGCCGCTGCTGCACGGCAGCTACCTAGAGCTCTCTGAGGAACCTCGCCGTGGCACCCTGCCACGTGCACCAAGCACAGGCGAGCACTGCTCTGCACTGCCCGCACTGAAGCTCTGAGTGGAGTCTGGAGGCCCCGAGCACGGAAAGACGTTCCTGAGCAACGCCTGAAACCGGAGCTCTGAGGGGGACCTCAAGCAGAGTCCTGAGCGCCGACTGGAGTGCCTGGCCAGCCCCCCACGTTGGAGTTCTAAATGAGGACCCTGCCCCTGTGATATCGAGGTGAGCTACACTGGTGTAAAAATGGGACAATCCCACTCTGCCCCTGATCGGGATCTCTATAAGGAACTTAAGCATTCTTTATGCTGCAGTAACAGTACTTTACCTAAGCAAGAGCTAAAAAACCTTTTAGAATGGACTCTAGTTAAATTTCCCGAATGCGGACCGTTCAGCCGTCTTTACCAGAGACTTTTGGGACTCAGTTGGAAATAGACTCTTTAATGATATTTCACGCCGGGATTTGACTGGCGTTCACCTCCTCCCGGCATGCAGAGCCTTAGTTGAGCTGTTTGCTGCACAGCACAAGCCCGCGGCAGCCGCTCAGCCTGGCCATGCTGTCCCTGCGAGTCCCCTCCACGCTGCCACGAGTCCGCAGCGGGGCACGCCCCCCCCCCCTCCCCCCCACGCCACGCGGCTGCGGCGCCCGCGGCCCCTCCCCCCACCCTCGCGGTCGTGGCACCCGTTGCCCCAGCCCCCCCACCGGACCCCGCAGCCCCTCCCGCCGCTCCCTTCATCCCCGCACCCTCCGTTCCGTTCACCCCTGCCGTTCCGGGTGTCGCGGTTCGCCCCCCCCCGCTCCGGAACCATCATGTCGGGCCCCTCCTCCGCCTCCGCCCCAGCAAGCCTGCCCAGCAATGTGATCGCGGTAACACCTCCCGCTGCTGGCACTGCACCGGCCCCGCCCCCCCCTTCCCCCACGGCCCCGGCTGTACCCCCCCTCCCCCCCGCGAGTCCCACCGCTCCCCCAGCCATGTGCTGTGCGTCCGTAGCCGCCACCATCGCCGGCCTCCTGCAGAGCCACGCGACCACGCTTTTGCAAGCAGCGCAGGTTCCCCTCGCTGCTGCGGCGCTGGCACTGCCTGACATCCCGCAGGCATTCGCCGCTTCTTTGCCGCCGGTGCCTTTTGCCGATTCCGGATCTACCGTGCTGACCACGACAGCGTCCTTTGTGCCACGGGACGGAGCGGTCCAGCCCACCAAGCTGCCCCGTGCCTCCCACGCTGTGGCTCCCCCACTGTTGTCACCACCCCCCTCCGACATCCCCAGTGCAACGGTCCCGTGCCTCCCCAACCGCCCGGCCCTGGCCCCAGCCCAGCTTGCGAGCTACCAGCAGCTGAGCTCCGCGGCACAGACGCCGGCTAGCCCTCCGCGCCCTGTCCCCGCTCCGTGGCGATCCCTCGCCAGCCCTCCCGTTCCTGCCACCGCTGCAGCTACGCCGGGGACCACGGCCACCACCGGGATCGCAACAGCAGCCCAGCCCTCTGCCCCTGCACCCCCCAGTGCACCCCTGCCTGCGGCGCCGCTGCCGGCTCGGAGCGCCGCAGCACCGCCGCGGCCCGACCCGCCCCCATCGCACAGTGGCGCTCCGGGGCTTCACGCCACAGCGCTGCCACCCCCTGCGGGCGGCGACGCCCTGGCGTTCCCTTCTGTGGCCACAGACACGGTCCCTGCTGCGCTGCCCGAAGCGGCCGCCATGATGCCTCACCACGCGGACCCCGTGACAGACACGCCCCCCGCATGCGCAGTCCCTGCGACCCTCGGAAGTCCTGCCTCACACCGCGACACCGCCGCCCCCCCACGCCGCCTCCGCCGCGCCTTTGACCCAGCCTCCCGGTTCCCACACGCTCCATGCTGCAGTCTACCGCCAGCCGACATCACTGTGCCCTCCCACGCCAGCACCGCCGCTCCCAATTCCAGCCGCAGGACACCAGCCCGTGCCGCCACAACTTCCGGGTTTACTGCATCTACAAGTGTCTCCGCCCACACCACCACCCCAGCCGGAGTCTGCTACAGCCTCATCACAATTAGCCCCCACTGCAGCGCGCCTCGCACAGCCTCTGGAAACCCCAACGCTACAGCCACCAGCAGTTCCTGCGCAGCCGCAGCCTCCAGCCACCCTTCACCTGCCTCCATTGCCACCGGGTACCGTGCCTCCTCCCACCGCGTCCCTGCCGCTGCCACCGCATCCTGCACCTGACCCAAGCAGGACTGGACTACAACCAAGCACACAAACCTTGCAACGAGAAGGGGGAGGGTCGAATGTGACAGCCACTTTGACAAATACAGGACACATAGAGAACTGTATTGCATTTCCAAATGCCAACCCTCTTAATGCTGAAAAGTCACCAGCATCAATTGCAAATTCAGAAAATCCCCAGAAAAGTTTTGATAATCTTCAACTGACAGACTGGCATGAAATCACACGTGACATTTGCAAAGAGGAAAGCCTAAACCCTATAGCACTGCCTGTGATATTCAGCCAGCAAGCCGGTGGGCCCAGAACTTGGACAGCTATCCCATCTCATGAGGTGAAAGAATGGCGAAAAGCAATAAAGGACAATGGTATCTCCTCTCCATATTTTAGACAACTGCTGAAAAGTACCCTGGAAGGACATACACTCACACCAAATGACTGTAAAAATCTTGCTGGTATAATTCTTACAGACTCACAGTATATACTATGGGAACTTAAATGGAAGAGACTGCTTACAGGGGTACTAAACACTTATAGACAATGTACTGATGCAGACCTTCGTGCCCTCACCCTGTCTAAGCTAATAGGTGACCCACCTGATGACCAGAATGAAAATCAAGTGAATTTACCCAGAATGGTGTTAGATGACATCAAAAAGATGGCTCGCAAAGCTTTTTTGCAAGTTCAGCCTGCAGGAACTTTTGAAAAAGCCTACAATCTAATTAGTCAAGAGTCATCTGAACCATTCACCTCATTTGTGGACCGGGTGATCCAAGCAGCAGAGAGACAATGTGGCGATGATATAGCCCGTCCAATAGTGATACGGGACATCACTGAAAATAACGCAAACGCGGAATGCAAGAGAGTCATCAAAGCCCTGGGAAAAGAAAGACCTACAGTGCCTGAAATGATTGATGCCTGCAGCAAAATTGGGAGCCCACAGCATGTAGCAACAGTTTGAGTAAATGAACTTGGAGAAACTCTAGGAGAGAAAATTGAAAGGGTTCTTACAGCACAGGTAGCACAAGCAAAAGCACAGGCGGCACAAGCAGAAGCACGAGACCAAAAACTTACTGAAATCCTACCTGCCCTGCATCTAAGGTCCCAGCAAAGAACGTGAAGCCCTACCACACATCAAAGCCCGCTGACACCCTCACATCAGCCAGTACTTCCACAAGTACAAACCAAGAAGCAAGCACCCAGACCTGAGCTGCGCTGAATCATCAGGGGAAAGTGATCTGCCAGGAACAGCTCAAGAAAAGAATGAAGTTTTATCGTTTGCGCGCGTGCATATTGCTTTTGTTCTTTTGTTTTAGTTCTTGAGTGAAGCTTTACCTGTAAGTCAACCAAAGACGAATGTCTGGGTTGCTTTAGCCAAGTCTTCAGACTCTGATACCATCTGTCTATCCATCCTGGCTAGACAATTTGTTTGATGGTTGGAGCTTTGCACCCTGGCTAAAGGAACTCTGTAAAATAGGTTTGATTATTCTGATAGTGATAATTGTAGTTTTAGTAGCAGTACCCTGTATACTTCAGTGTGTGCAGAACATAATGAGTAAGACAGTATCTAACATCTTAGTTGTTCATCAGAACGGGGGAGATGTTGGGGAAGATGAAATAGCAAGGCCCTATAAATATGATGGCCTGGCAAAAGAGTCAGAAGATACAGATATTGAGATGAAAACAAGGTTTGAAATACCAAACCTTAATCACTGAGCATCTCGAAAACAATAATATAGCCAAGCTGAAAGCAATCCCCCTTTCTGATGATCTAAAAGGTCAAATGGAATGTCCTGTCTCACCCCCCAATGTGTGGTTCATCCCATACCTGTAACCCTCCCCTGAAGTATCAGGTATCTGTAACCCCATTGGCCCAAGTCCTGTCCCAGCCCACCTTGAAGCCCCCTGATAAGGTGTGGCCGAGGGACCGGACGCTCTCGCTTGGACCTTCCTGCTGGGACGCCCACCTGGCACCCTCTCTCTCTCTCTCTCTCTCCCCCCGCTCTCCCTGGGCCTGCCACGAGTTGCGGCTAGCAACTCTAAGCAGGGCCCTTCATCCTTTACAATAAACCATATGCTCTAAAGACTGGGCTTCACAGATCCTTCACCACCACCCATCCAAACCGTCCAGGAGCCCAGCAGTCCCCGCAGGTAAAAATAGGAAAGTATTGCTAAATTCATTTGGAAAGAAACCCTCTCTCTATCCACTCATTTGTATCCAGGAATGTAGGAAACTCTGACTGGGCATGGGTAGTAGTTTTGAAAATAATGCCATAACGTTTTGATCTAGGAATGAACCAAGCAAGTGCCCTGAAACCATCAGAACAGCTGCAGGGGCTGAAGGGAATAGAAAGGGCGCTCTGGCACCTTCTGCCTCCATTCTCTGCCAGTCCCCAAAACGTGTCGCAGTCCCGTAAGAGGCGTTTGTCATCCAAATGATGCCAACACAATGCCAAAATGAAGACCTGTAAAATCCTCGCTCTGCCTTTTGTTTAACGTGTTTTTACTTCATTTTTATGTCATCACAGAAAGCAAGGAAAGGAGAAATGTGACTGGTTCCCACTATTGCTGTGTGCAGGCATTTTGAAAGGCTAGTGTACTTATGTTCTCTTTTTCCACTCCAAGCTTGACTTTTCCCCTCCTTTTTCGAGGTCTGCTGCTGTGGGTGTCCCAAGGAGGGCTGGGTTCCTCAGCAGGGGTCTTAGGCATTGGTGCTGATTCTGCTTTTTCTGAAGGTGTATCAAAGTGTGCTTCCAAAATGACTATTTTCTCCACTGGAAAGCTTTCCCTCAATGACCCTCAATGCATGTGCGTGTTTTAATTGTCTAACCAGACGGACTAAGAAAAGCCAACACCCCTAGTGGATTTCTGCTTGGTGTGTGTCTGTGAGAAGTGGGCTGTGTGCTGGACAGGGAGAGGCGCTGTTGCCACTCTCCAACAGCGCCAGGTGTGAGCTGTGAGGATGATGAAGGCTCAGAGCAGCCCCAGGTGTGAGCTGTGAGGATGATGAGGGCTCAGAGCAGCCCCAGGTGTGAGCTGTGAGGATGATGAGGGCTCAGAGCAGCCCCAGGTGTGAGCTGTGAGGATGATGAGGGGGCGGCTCCTGCCGGCGGCTGTTTTAGGGGGTTTGCCTCGGCTCACTCTTGCATGGAGCTGTTGGAGAAGAGGAGTTTGGGGGGGGGCGCTCCCGGGGTTGTCTCATGGAAGGATGGTGAGAGGTTCAGAAAGGGTCTGGGGGATCACTTGGATACGTGAAACATTGCTTAAAGGAGGTGCCGAGGGACAAACCTTTGTGCCGGAAAACAGCAGCCAAACAGGTGAGCCTTTATAGCGGGGACTTTTCTCCTTTCCCTTTTAAATTTTGTTTTGCCAATCCCTCCCCATTGCTCCCTGAAAAAATAAAACAAACAGACCCACTAAAACCCCCCAAAAAAAACCAAAAAAAAAAAAAAAAAGCCACAAAACAAAAACAAAAAAACCCAAACAAACTAGGGTTTATTAAGACAAAAGAAATTCAAAATGAGGGAAGCAACTTCTCTTCCATTATTGTCTGTGTTTGAACTGGGAGGGATCCCCGTTCAGTTGTGGTTTTGAGGGTATTGATTGAAGGAAAACCTGCCTTTTCCAGGGTGTTAGGGGTATCCCGGGGTGGCAGGGAATCCCTGTGTTCTATTTTAAATGGAAGGTGAAGAATGTTATTGTCGTATGCTGGGTTTTGACTTGAGGGTAGCCCCCCCATTTTCATCATCCTGAGGTTTAAATGGAGGGGGTAGTTTGTAGGGGACGTGTTGTCCGTCCTTGTAAAGGGTTTGGATTGCGGTAAAAATCCCCCTTTTACTATCATTTGACGGAAGTCCGTTCTTTTCTGCTCTTATAGGGAATGAAGTTGAAGGGGAGAACACATTTATTTGCCCTTGTTGAAGTGAGGTGAGCACCTGAGTGTGGCGTCAGTTTCGGGAGCTCAATTGAAGGAGGCTGCAGCACTCGCAGCGTTTGAAGGGTTGAAATCGGGGTGTGCCCCGCTGCATTGGAGGGCGCTTCTCCTGCCCCTGGCCCGGCAGCCAAGGCTGTGGTGCGGGAGCTGCTGGCGTTGCCTGGGGAGCTGCCGAGGTGGAAGGGGACTTGGGCGCGGCCGGGCTGGCGCGGGACTGCCGGAGCCGCGCCGGAGCGAGGCGTGCGGAGCCGAGGGGAGCTTTGCCGGGCCGGCGGGCGGGAGAGGCGGCGCGGGCGCTGCGCCGGTGCCGGCCGGTGCCGGCCGCCCCGTCCGCTCCGGGCGCGGGGCTCGGGCGCCGCCGGGCCCCCCTGGGCCCGGTGCCGGCCCCGCCGGGCAGGGGGAGCGGGCGGGGGGCTCCCGGCGCGGCGCCGCCTCTGCCTGCCGCAGGAGCCGCTTTCCTGCCGGGAGCCGCGCTCCGCCCGGTGCCGGCAGCGCGGCTTTTCATTTTCCGAAGGTCCTTGGTGTAGCGCTTTGGAGGTGGTTCTCAGGAATTGGTTGTATCGTTTTATTTTGTTCGTAGCTGGTGTATGCTAAGGGACATGGTGTGCTTCTTGAATGTTATGGTTCTTGGTTCAGGTGCTGATGGCAAGGGTTTATTTGGATTGAGTTTTGTTGTTGGATTATTTTTTGATGGTGTATTATGTTTTTAAAGGACATGCTTTTTAAGGTTCACAATGTCTTTTATGGGTCGTAGCATGAAGTCGAGGGTAGGTTTTAAATTCTGTTCTGGTGGCTCTTATTAGCGTATGTAGTGTTTGTTTTGGTGGGTTTCAGGTAGTGTCCTGTAGTTAATTAGTGAGGTTTTAAAAATATTGTTATCTGCATTATAGTTTATTATAGGGATTTTATTTCTTTGGTTTGTTTGACTGTAGTGTATGTTTTATGGTTACAGATCCTTTGGGAGATATTGTTTACGGTTACATTTATCTTTTGGCATCCTGATTATTTCTAGGTGGTATTTTTGTTTTGATGGTTGAGGCATTATGGGTTCATTGTGTTAGGAATAATTTTTGTATTGTTTTTAATGTAAGTGTTTTTTTGTAGTTTGATGTATTTGGTTGTTTTTTATTAGTTTTATTTTGGGAACATGGGTATTTATATAGTGGATTTTTTAAGGTAGTTTTGGTAGTGATTTTTTATTTCTTGGTGGTTTAGGTTTTTTTAATATGGTTAATTAGGTTGGTGGGTTTTTTTTTTAGTTAGTTTTATAGAGTATTGGTTGCTCTTCATGAGCTAGTGTAGAGGTAGAGTTTTGGTTATTTTTTTTTTTAGTAACAGTCAGTGTCTGTTGTACGGTTTGGAGTTTAGTAAGTTGGTTGGATTTATTTTTTTAGTGGCTTTTGTGATTTGCTGTGTGGGTTTCTATATGGTTGTTTTTTATTTCTGTTTCATTTTTGTGATCTGATAAGAATTGTTAATGAAAAGAGTGTAGTGTGTTTTTTTGCTGGTAGTTGGTTCTATGGTGGCGTTTCTTTAGTGTTATTTGGTTTTGGGGGTTTTTTGTTAGTTAGAGATTAAACTTTTTATTTTGGGGTTAATTTCTAGTGATTTTTAAGGATTTAGGGCAATTTAGATTTTTGACAGGGGTGTGCTGTATGATGAGAGTAATTTATTTCTTGTATTTCATTGCAGAAGTGTTACACACACACTTGTATTTCATTATGGAAATGAAGCAAGGAAGCTGGAGAATAATCAGTATGAAAATCAGGGGCCTGGCTTCTCATTTATGTTGAAACAAGCAAAACTTTTCACCTGCTTGCTTTCCATCCAGCAAACGGCTGGACTCTAGCTGAGCCTCACAACAGCAGCTTGTAATCCCAAAATCCGGATGAAGCCCCAAGTCTGGTTTGTTTTACGTGCCTTTGCTGGAACTTGGACTATTTTATGTGGCTGCTAAATATACATGTGGCATGAAATCAGTTGAAATATTATGCAGCAATCACAGATGATGATAACTGTAGATCTAAAATAGCTTGTAAAATAACAAGAATTAAAAAATGGTTGCCAGAAGCTGAAATTACATAGCTGGTGGCAGCTATTGCTCTCTGCTTTGAAATGGGTGGGCTGGTCTGTGTTGTGTATTTGAAACTCTGTTGCAGCAAAACCTGAAGTAATTTAATATGAATTTAATGAATGAATTTAATTTAGTAATTTAATATGAATTTTATGTTTTTAGAGACCATTGAGTAGAAATTAAAACCAAACACTTTTTTTCCTTCTTTATGCAGGGGATTTGGGAAGCAAGGATTCCAGTGCCAAGGTAAGCCACAACTGCTTTGCTGGCACACACAGGTGGTGGCACCTCATTTTGAAGGTACCCAAAACTCGCCAGCAGCAAGGGAGAAACAGTCCTGGGGAAACCAAGCAAACATCATTGCCTATGTGAATTCTAAAAGAAGGCAATTGTTCAATTAAGTAATTAGTGATTTTTATATAATTTACATTGAACAATCAAGTAATTATTCATACTGTGAAAATATAAAAGGTTGGATTTGTTTGTTTTTTTTTTTTAATCCCAGCACAGTAAATATTGTATAATCTGCAAGATTCTAACTTCTCATGGAAATAATCTGTGCAGTTTAGCTTTGCAGAGATCATTTTTCTCATCAGAAGCTCTTGTCTGTGTGGGCGTTTTGGAACATGGATTCACTCTTTAGTCATATGGCTTCTTTTCATAACCCAAAGTCCCTGGTTTTCATTTCCATACAGTGCATATTCAGGAGGACCTTTGGCTTTACCTCTGTATTAGGACAAGACAGTTCTGCCTTACGTAATACTGAATTACAAAAAAGAAAATTCCACCTGTATAAAATCACTGATTTAATGAATCTGCTAACCTTGAGAAACTGAAAGCTGCTGTAGTAGTACTGTAAATGCTGTGTTCTCACACAGCCTGTATTTCTGCCAAATACTTACCATTATTTAGCATTTAATCATGAAAAAACCACGCCCATCTAGTGCAGGTTTTTTCCTTTGTCATACGGTTGCTTAATCAGGATGAGCTTTTTGTTGTCCCTCTCACTTCTCCACCTTCTCCCTGTCCCTTCTGCTGCAGCTGCATGTTGGGTATTCATTAGTTGGCCTTTCCCTTCCTTCTTTCATGGCATTTCTGATGGGTGTTTGCTCTTGCCTTAGAGCACGTTTGACTCTCCTGAACATTGCTCTTACTTAGCAGTTAGGGAAATGATGGATTCTGTGGTGTTTTTGTGAAAGTTGATGTGAGCTGATGCTTCTTGAAATTAAACCCCTGAGAAAGTGGATGTCAAAGACTGATGCCTATTAAAGATTAGTGATCAATAAGTTTTCTTTCTGCAAGTTGAGCCTTGCAGACACACACACAGAGCATTTCCTGATGGAGTTAAGCAGACATCCATGATTTTTCCTCTGTGCCCCAAAACATTGATATGAAATTTTGTAGATATCGTCCAGGTTTTTGCCCCCCATCACATCCAAAGCAGTGCTGTAGATGAGTGTGCAGTGCTTAGGTGGTAATGGAATGGCATTTCCCCAGTCTCATTCAGGACAGCTCAGTGGTTACTAGTTCAGGAATTATTTAGAGGTTCATTACAGATTCCTCTTGGTATACAGAAAATAATTGGGGCTGCATTATCCAGCTTAGCTTTTGCAGCTTGCACGGTGCTGACTTTCTCCTGTCTCCCAGCTGGGGGCTCAGGCTGGGCAGGATGCCCTGCCCTGAGCCACAGATCCACCCTGGCCTGGCAGCTCATCTCCAGGGCTTTGGGTTTCCTTTCCTTTTCAGTTTCCTTTCCTCTGCCTGGAATTCCTTCTACCATCGTCATTCTGCTGAGCCAGGAGCAGTTCTGCTGCTGAGGACTGATCTGTACAGAGCCAGCTGAAGTTCTGGAGTCAATCTTGTTTCCCCGGCAGATGCTATTCATGGATACAACCAAGAGTAAAAGCAGTAGGGCAGCTCTGTTTGTTCTTAAGTGCCTCAGAAGTGACTCTTTTTAGGAATCTACACATGGTCAAACTTGACTTCTGTCTGTATCAGAGCGAGGACCTACACTTTTTCTTTGGAGACTGCTGTATCCAGTGGTTTTGTCTGTTTTCTTGGTCAAAATCTCTGAGAAAAACTCTGATTATACATGGTTTGTAGCAAGCTGTTGTTTGTGCTCTAATAAGTTTGAGTAATGGGGTTTTGTAACCATCATTCATTACACTTGTGTTCAAAATCAATGCGTTCGTACTCTTGGGATAATACTCTTGAAAACATAAAGCTTCCATGATAAAGTTAAGCCACGGAATCAATGTTTTTTCAGTTGAACTTTCTGAAGCTTCTGTCTAAAGTGTCCCCAGCTAAAGCTGGAAAGTCAAATCAGTGATCAAAGTTACTGAGAACACGAGGAATTAAAGCCAAAATTCTGAAACTAGAAGGTAGGCTGCAGAAAAAAAAACCTGAATTCTATAATCTATATATTACTGTCTTTACAGAGAAGAATGACAAATGGAGAATTAAGTGGAATTTTCAGTAGGATACAAAGGAAAGAATACTGCAGCGACAGCTCTTAGCATGACTGCAGTTCTTGGTCCTTCAGCATTTCCATTATAAAAAGGCTTTTCTACTCTGTTTTCAAGAGTCTTGTAAAATCTCTCACTAGATACAAACTTGATCTCGGGCAGAATTCAGAGCTGGGGGTTTTGTTCTTTCCAGTTGTTTGAAATTCCCCTGGCCTTTTGATACAAAGGGGAAGAAGAGGGAGGCCCACAACAGCCACACACCACACTCAAGTGATGTTTCTACGATAAAAAACTGCAATTCTATCAGTGTTTGCATTAGAGTGCTTTAATTAAACAAAAGGTCTTAGTTGTTGTGCAGTTTTAAGTATTGCAGCAAATGTAGTATGTTTTTATATATTTTTAAACTTCCATTAAAAAAGTGTCACACAAAATGCAGTCCTAGTTTTATTTTTGAGATGCCCTCAAACAAAATATTTCAATATTTTAATAAAGATTTTATTAGAATTTAAACTGTGCTGTAGTGAAATGATCTGATTTTGGACCATCAATACCTTTCTTCATTGGACTTGCTTAGATCCTCTTCCCACTCGTATGTTATCACTTTGGTTTTCAGATTTTGATGCCTGTTTCTGCTGTAGTGTTCAGCTTCAGCATTCCATAAAGACATTTAAATGAGCTCTTAAGAATTGAAGAGAATTATTTCCATTTATTTTCCTAAAACATTTTGCAATATCATTATTTTCACCTCCTTATTTATGGGATCCTGATGAATTTGCAAGAGACAGCAAATTAAATTTTGGTGTGGTTTTCATGCCCTGAACGTGGCAGAGGGTCAGGTGCAATTGCATTATTACCACACAAATGCTCAGCAAGGGACAGTCCACATCCTAAGTAGTTTGTCTTTCTTGATGGGTGTATTTTAATGTGGCTGCTGAATATTCCAGCAAACAGAACCTCAGAAAGACTGCTGAGGTTTGCAGCCAGGAACTGGGATGTGTTAGTTCATGGAGAGGAGGCAGAATTCTGTTGCACGATTGAAGAGAAGTTTTTTAGATAAGGGGGTTGGGGATCATGAAGTAGCAGTGGAAAAGGTCTGTCTTTTTGGCCGTGTGTGGGCTGGAAAATCAGCTTGAAAGACTTCAGCTGGATTAGTGTTCACATAGGGATAGGATTCAGGAAGAATTTCTTCACAGGAAGGGTGGTCAGGCATTGGAAGGGGCTGCCCAGGGAGATTTGGAGTCTCCTCCATCCCTGGAGGTGTCCAAGGAATAACTGGACGTGGACTCAGTTTTCTGGGCTGGTGATAAGGTGGGGATTGGTCGCAGGTTGGACTCGATGCTCTGCGAGGTCTTTTCCAACCTCAGTGATTCTGGGATTCTATGCAATTTTTATTCCTGTTACTAGAAAGCATTTTGCCATTTGATATTTGTGGTTTGTTGTTGATTTATAGAAACATGAAGTATTTTAAATATTGTGCTTGTGAAACAGGAGTTCTCATTCTGCTGTTTTGCTTTGGCTCTTTGCTGTTGATCATGTCTGTGGCAGTGCAAACACGATGGGAGGATTATTCCAGGGAGTTTTGGCTTTGTTTTGTTTTCTTACATTGTCAAGCAGGCCCGCACGCTGTCTGTAGCACTGAAAGCTTTCCTCTGAAGTGCACCTGCAAGAACAAGTTGAAAAACAGAATAATTTAAACCTTTTTCAATCTGCCACAGCATGAAAGTTCCTCTTTTGAGACAGCCAACTTTAAATTAAGCAAGCAATTAAGTTAAATTTTGGCTTCATCATTCTTTTGATAGACTGTTCCACTCTGAGTGTAACCTACACTTGTTTCTTTCTGTTGGATTTGTAAGAAGCATTTTTCTGGCAAACAGAGATCAACAAATAGGAACTCACTAAGATGTGAGGAGCCAACATTGTAGACCATGTATTTCTGTAGAGGTTGTTGGAGGTTGTTTTAAGTTCAGCACTGAAGGCTCAGCACATTTCCTCAGGGCAGAAATATTTTTAGTTACAGTCATATAAATGTGATCAGCTCATGTTCCTGATCAAGGGTCTGTTGTTAATTCTCTCCTAAATGGTCAGAATTTGTAGTTATTGCAGCAAGGTTTCCCTCTTTTACATGGTTGCTGCAGGCTTTACTGAAGTGCAATATTCTGCTGTAGTTCACCCGTGAAATACATTTGGCTTTAGGAGAGTAATGAGCTAAGGAAGAGTTTCACATTTGTGTCCTAATTTGCATAAATAAAAATTAGAAAAATCAATTGAAGCAGATCATTATGCTTCCCTATCTGAGCAACTATTGCTCTTTCCACTGTTTTTTCCTGTCTTCCCTCAATTTCTTTTCAGATCAGCTTTCTCTGAATGTTGAATTTTGCCTTCCATTCTTGCCCTAAGCTGCTTGGAACAGCTTGTGCCATGCTGGGTCTGGGCTGGGCAGACATCTACAGCAATTCCTTCAGTAAAAAGGAAAACGGGGACATTTTATTAGTTTTAAATACTCAACTATTGTAACATTGGCACATCAAACCAGCACTTCATTTCCTCTGCATTGTTTATCTTTTATCTGATGATTCTTGACCTCTCTTCTACAACAAAAAGACCAAAGAACCCCTTGGTGCCACCTCATTTTTAAATCATGTCTTTTCATTAGAAATGTTGTATTAAAGGTCTGTGTAGTGATTTGGTTTTGAAACTAATTTTTCATGTTCTGTGATCTGAAGATTTGAACCAATGAAAACTCTGACCACTTCCAACCCGGTTGACACACAGAGGTTTTCATCAATGCTCAGTGCTGACATATTTATAGTAGGAGCGGCACCATTCTTTTCTGTCTTTGCATCAAGACTTAATACTTGGTTTTCCATCCTGATGGCTGTGTTTCCCCTACAGTTTCTACTTCCTTTTACAGTCTTCATTTTCCTTTGTAACCTAAGAAAAATCTATTGCCTTGTGACATTGCTTCTCATAAAAATAATTTGTCTTCCTTACTTGGAAATTTTTTTGCCAAAGGGCGAACAAGACATAAAGCAAGTTCTCTTTGCTATGCCAGAACTGCTCCTCTTGTGTCATTATCATTTTTTGTGGTGAGATGGGGTATTAAAGACCAGGGCTTGAACAATGGGGGTGTTTTCCTTTGTGCTCTTTATATTATTTATTAGTCATGTGCTACAGTCTACATTAACTAATGTTGCTGTAAGCCTGAGACTGAGAAATTAATTCCATGGAAGGCTGTGACTGTGGAGCTTGAAAGCCAGCGTGAAATCTTCTCCAACGGGAACTCAGTAAAAACACACTTCCAGCAGCTGCCTCATTCATGTATTTCCATGTGCATAACTTGGAGGTATCTGTTCAAAAATGGAACCCCCCAGCAAAACCCAAACAGTTACACACGCTCCCAAAAAAAATCACAACCCAAACAAAATAATAAACAGCACCTGGGAGCATAAATTGAATCTGCACTCAGTTTCCATGATTCCTCGCTCTCCTTTGTCCTTTCCTTTGGCCTTTTGCCCTCAGCCTGATCTGTGGACTGTGCATTTCTGGACCTCTTCTCAAAGGGCAGTAATTTTACTGACCTGCAGTAATTTTACTGACCTGCAGATAATTTGACATATACACACACAGAGATAAGATGCTTGTTGTGCATTTGTCTTGTCAGCTTCTATTTATTGTTCCTCCCTTCGTTTGGCTGTCCTTATTTTTCCAACATCTGACCCATTTTATGAGGCAATATGGTGCCATTAATTGCTGATGCCTGTGGAAGTTGAGATTGTTCCTTTTTCTGCAGGTGAACTCTGAGCGATCTTTGAAAAATTACCCATGTTCTGAGTTCCTCCTGAGAACAGCAGTGATGGGTGAAACTCCTGAGTCTTAATGAGTGCAGACCCATCAGTGCTGGTTCAGACCAGGAGAACCCTTTGGAAATGTATATCCCAGTCATCCCAGCTCTGTGTTGCAGGGTGGTCCTGGGGCATGGAGCTTGTTTTTGGTTCCTGGATCCCACTGCAGCTCATTGGACATAGAAGCCCTGACATGGAGAGCTTAGTTCACAGCATTTTCCTCCACAGATGTGCTCCCGTTGGCTGGCTCTCTGCATCTTGGAGAGCACAAGGTAGGCATTTCTGGCAGCTGGGCATCAGCAGGCCTTAAAATGGGGGCGTGTTGTGGAGCGAGCCCAGCTGAGATTCCCTGAGGGGAGCCCAGTGCTCCTTGCTCCTCTCTGCTGACACGTGAGCATCTGTCTGGTTTTGGGACGGCCCTGGCTGTGTCAGGGGTGCTACGTGGACACGAGACAGCCGGTCCTGTCCCGCTGGGTCCCAGCAGTGCCTCGCAGCAGTCCGGCATCCACGTCAGGATGCTGGCCAAGAGAGGCCCTGGAAGCTGAGGCAGCTGATTTTAAGCTTTTGCAGATACACACAGGGGATGGCCAACAGTGTTCCCTCAGGATACAGCAGTCCTCAAGTGCCTCCCCAGAGCTGCCTGAAGCTGCCCACTCCTTGTGGCACCAGTTGCTTTCCTGTGGAATGTTCTACCTCTCCCGAGAGTGAAGAGGGAGCTGGAGAAAGAGCTTGCCAGGCTGCTCTCCATCCTTTCCCAGCAGCCCTGGCTGAGTGGAGAAGTCCGAGCTGAGCGCAGATGTGCCAATGGAACAGCCGTGCACAGGAAGGCTCGGTGGGAAGGATGAGCCAGGATCCATAGGCCTGGCAGCCTGAGCTTGCTGCCAGGGAAGGCCTTGGAGCAGATGCTCCCGAGTGCCATCCCATGGCACTTGCAGGGAACCAGGGGGTCTGCTGGAGGGTGGGGAAGCTCTGCGGAGGGACGGGGACAGCTGGGGGTCCTGGTGGGCTGTTGAGGGCTTCTGTGGGTATGTTTGTGGGGGGTTGGTCTTGGGGAGCATGTTGGGGAAGGAGTTGTCTGCAAGGTGAGAGGTCTAGGCTGGAATTTGAGTCAGCTTGAAGGCAGCATCTGTGGTTTGGCACAGCTTTGCTTATGGAGGGCAGCAAGAATATCTGTGACTATTTCTGTTCATGGTCCTGATTCTCCTGCAGGGAACAAGATGGGAGAGCTGTACTTTATTGGCCACTTAGATATCTGTACTGGGGAAGGATGAGCCCTTCTTCCATCTACTCATTTGTTTGGGCTACTTTTGTAAGACTGAGTGGACTTTCATTCCTTGAGAGCTTTCATTCCTTAAGAGAATCACGATATTATCATCCCTTCATCGAAAACCATTTGCACTGAAACATAAACTTTAAGAGATTTAGAGATTCTAGAGGAGCTAAGGTTTTAGTTAGAGATAAGCCTTACTAGAGTTAATTAAAATAAAGGGATTCTGTAAGTAGGCCTTGATGAAGTTAAGAGTTAGTAGTTAACTAAGAATTGATTGCTTGTCAACACAATGTTTAGTGAGCTGAGTTTATAATGAAGAATATAGAAACTGACAAATAGCTTTTAGGAACATAAGACAATTGTGGGCCTCCTCTCTTCTGAAACCAATTGAAGACAAGGAATGGGAGTTCTACCAAGGTTCATATTTGCATTGAAAAGGTAGAAAGATCAGAATGAGGAAGACTTCATTGACTTCCTCATTTTGGGACCCCTCCCCATGAAAGGGACCACCGACCCATTTCAAGGAACAAACTACGCATGCTTAATAGCTTTTGAAATGATTAGCATAGGAAGCGAGGAATGGCATGTACCAAAATGATGAATATGTCTTTGTATTTTAAATATTCAATTCTTGTGTGGATAAAAGGACTCTGTAATCATTGGAAAGGTGCGGTGGGTATTTGGGAGCTATCCCGCACGCTGTCCGGCGTCGCAATGAACATACACTTTCTAACTTTAAAACTGTTAGAGAGTTTTTGTCCGTGTCAGTTGGATATTGGTGCTAGATCAATATCCATATTTCTTTAATAAATCAGCACACCAAAGAATGGCCTTCTTTTTGCCACTGTATAGTGCTATGTTTCCAAAGTGACTTTCAATGGAATGTGTTAAGGCAAATTAATTGCTGCTTGTAGGTGGGAACAAACTTCCAAATCCTTCACGTTCTCCGGCAATCGCTATTAATTTGAGAAGTTTGCAAATGTTGGAAACTCCTTCAGTTGTGCAATGAGAAGTAAAGCCTTTAAGAATTGAGGATTCTTAAATGCCCTGATCCCGCAGAGGAGGGCAGGGTTTGCTGGTGGTTTGAGCTGTTCCTAAAGATCCTGTCGGGCTGTCTTAGACACTTGGAGCCAGGGATTCCTTCCAAGCTGGGCCATTTTGGGGGGGCTGGGGGCAGCCCCAGGGCAGGTGACAGTGTGTGCAAGGTCCCTTTGTGACACGCTGCAGCATGGTCAGCCTGGAATGGAACAGGACAGGGTGTCCAAGGGCCCTCCCTTTGTGACACGTGGTGACATAGGAGCTGGCGGTGACAAGAGCACGCCACAGTGCTTGGTGCACGCATCAGGACAGGACAGAACTGAGTAGTGCTGTGAGGAGCCCCCCCACAGCGTGCTCATTTGTGTCTGACCCAGCAATTTTCCAAGGCGTTATTCCTGCAGCTGACCTCGCGGCCAGACTGTGGGACTTGGTGATCAGAATCATTTACGAGGAGTCTCCTGTCATTGTGGCAGGAGCCCTCCAGACCACAGTGCAGGACTTGCTGTCCTGCAGCCTTCCTGAGGCTCCTCTGTCTCAGGTGTCTTCAAGGGTCAACTGCAACTGTTGACTTGGATATATCCTGAGGCATCTCTCTAGAAGGTGCCTTCAAGGCTAGCTGGTGGAATGGCGGGCAGATTTCTCAGCCTGTGCAAAGTGTTCAGAAGGGGAAAAAAGAAAGGCCCTGGAGCTGCCCCAGCACAACAGCCTGAAGAGCCAGAGCAGATCCAGACACTGCAGGATGGTGAGTGGCAAAGTGGGGCCACAGGGCTGATGCCTGCAGCCAGCTTGATCCCATCCCATCCCATCCCATCCCATCCTCCCATCCCATCCCATCCCATCCCATCCCATCCCATCCCATCCCCTGGGGACATGCCCATGGACAGGATGGAAGAGGGGCTGGGCAGACACCCCGCAGTGGCCATGCTCCATCCCCTGGGGCGTCCCGGGGCTCTCCCTGCCTGGGGAGCGCAGGGCTGGGCTGTGTTCTCCGGCCTCTCCCGCAGCCCCTCAGCTCTGGCTGCGCTCGCTCTTTGCCAGATGCAGCCCTGGGCCGGACACAAGAGCGGGAACCCACCCGTGGCCGCTTCCACAGAACCCTGAAGGTACCAGCAGCCATCCCCACCTGGGCTGGGCCTGCTGTCACTGCTCAGCCCAGCACCACATTTGGAGCACTCCATGGAACACTCCGGGCTTCCCTGTCCTTTGTTCTCTTGCAGATGTTCCGGAGGTTCCTGCGCATTCGGCGTAGAAAGACCTCAGTGAATGAGGATGTGGCCATCACAAGCACCAAAACGAGGGAGACTCAGGGCCTCACAAATACTGGTACCACGCCTGCTCCAACTATGATTCCTGCTCCCACTATGGATTTTTTCAAAGAGACTGCTGTTCCTCCTCAGCAGCGGGTAAGCAGCCGGGGGCCAGGCCTGGAGGCCTCCCAGGATGGTGTGTCCCCTCAAGCCACGGTCACTGGGCCCCTCAGCTTTTGAGGCCAGCACAGTGTGGTGGGAACAGAAGCACTTCTTGGGGGAAGCTGGGCAAGTTTCTCCCTTGGACAGTGCTCCAAGTCTCCCCCATGTCTCCTCCAGGTGCCAGCCAAGGTGAAGGACATCCACCAGAGTCTCCTGTCCCACGTCTCTGCGGATGCCAGGCTGCAAAGGGACATTGTGAGGCTGGCTGAAGAACACCCTGCTGACGTGGTGCTGACCCTCCTGCGCTGTGCCCCAACATGTGACAGGTACGGGGCCCACGAGTCTTCAGAGCTCAGGGCTCAGCAGCCTTTAGGGCCCGTGGCCCTGCACAGCCTGTCCAATGGGGTCTGCCAGACAGGCAGAGAGGCCCAGGACCCTCGGGCCCCTCTGTTTCCTGAGCCTGCTGCCAGTGCTCCTTCCCTGCCCTTCAGGGCACCGGGGCTCTGTCACCTGGGCCCCCACAGCTGCACAGGGCATGGTGCTGTGACTGAGATGCCCCTGACACAGAGCTCCCATCCCACAGAGCAGCTGCAATGATGTGGAGAGCCATAGCCTCATCGGGACCAGCAGTGGAGAAAGTGCTGCCAACACTGCTCTGTGTGATGGAGGACTGGCCACAGCACAGAATGTGCACCTCCGATGGGGACAACGAGGCTGTTTTTGCCCTGGCTGTGAGTTTCTGGACCTGGCCTCTGCTCGCCCCCAGGTCACCTTTCCAGCAGCATTCCATCCTCTCCATGCCTCAGGCGCTGGGCTGAAACCGGGGCTAGGGGCAGGCTCAGGGGGCACCAGGCCCACTGCTCCCCCTGCCTCTGCCCTTGGGCCCTGCCCATGGACACCTCGGCACTGAGCGCTGCCTTGGGCTGCTTCTTTTGCAGGCAACTCTGGTGATCTGGGTGATTGTGCCTGTGTACAACAAGGCGATGATCCCTTTTACTGGGCGATTGTTTGTGGCTCTGCTCTTCCATGTTGCCATCGCCACACAGCAGATGCCACCAGAGGAAGTTGCTAACTTCTGGAGAGCGTGCCGGGAGGAACAACGCCTTCCCAGCAAGCCCAACAGGTCCCAGTCCTCCTGTCCTTCCCGTGCCCTTGTGGCCAGTGCCAGTGCTCCCAGTGTGACCTGGGCTTTGCTCTGCACACAGATTTGCAGTGCAGGCCATGAAGGCTCTGCTCTACCGACTGCCGTGTGACAAGGTGGTGATGGCTATGGAGCGCAAGCGTGGCTGGGACACGCTGCTGCGTGCTCACACCCAGCACTATGCCGTGGGTCTGCTGGCCAGGTGAGACCCCCCTCTCCCCACTGCCCCCGGCATTTGTGCCCTGTCCCCGGATGCCACTCACAGTCCCTGTGGTCATGGGCCAGAGGGCCTTGTCACCGAGGGACACCTGAGCAGACTGGAAAAGGCTGGGAAAGGAGGGTGTCCAGAAAGGGCTGCCTCACAACGCGCCCACATCCCCTCCAGGGATGCTGGGGAAAGACCGGACCTCTGTGACTCAGTCCTGGGAGTGGATTGGTCTCCCCACCTCAGCGCCTTTTTCCCCCCTGCCAGGGAGATGCGCCGTGTCTCGATCCTTTTCTGTTCTTGCATCGCACCCCACGTGCTCTGGCACCTCAGCAGGGAGGAGCCATGCTGGGATCTGCCTGCCCTGGCATTCCTTGTGGAGGTGAGCCTGTTGGTCAGCGCTGCCTCGCTCAGCTGCCTCCCAGCTCCCTGCCCTCTCATAGCCACAGCTGCCTGGGACAGTGCCCATGCCCTGTGCTGCTGCCTGGGCCCAGCCCTGTGCGCTTCTGGGCTCCTGCCGGCCGGCTCCCCTGTCATTGCCCTGTGCCTTTCAGGTCCTGGATTGCCTGGACTTGAGTAAATGTGGTGGCAGCGTCCTGAACATCATGTCAAGGCACCTCCAGAGTGAATGCAGTCAGAGGCGTCGCCTGGCACTCAGAGGCCTCGTGCTGCTCAGCAAGGATCTCTTGATGGTGAGAAGGGGGCAGCGGCTGAAGCTGCGCCGGGCAAAGCAGCCCCGTGGGCTGGCAGGGTTTCAGGAGCTGAGGCAGCTACTCCCAGCTCTCCTGCCTCACCTGCCCCAGTGCTTTGGGACAGGCGTTTGGCCTGTGGGCCCTGCAGCAGCAGGGTGGGGTTGCAGTGCCAGGGCGGTGTTGGCCATGCAGCCGTCCATGGCTTCCCAGCACAGCCTTGTGTTCCACACAGGCCGGAAGGATGTGCAGTCTGTCTTGCAGCCTTCTGGAGCTGCTGAGGGATGCAGATGGAGAGGTGGTCAGCATGAGCCTCCGTGTGCTCACGAATGTGCTCCCGCACCACGGCATCCTGCTATCCGGTACCACTGCCCCAAAGCTGGCTGAGGTGCTCCTGCTGCTCTTTGACCATGTAAGGTTCTGCATCCTGAGCCACAGGCATCGGGTGCTTGCCAGAAACTTTGTGCCCTGTGGATTTTCAGGCCTTTGCCCAGGTGGGCCTGGAGTAGCTGTTGTAGGTCTTTTCCTTTCCCCTAGGACAACAGCCACGTGCAGTTGCTCTGCATTCAGCTCTTCTGTAAGCTGATGGAATTGGTAGCGGATGAGGGGAAAAAGCCCCTGAAGACGATTGTGATCAAGAGCCTGTACACACTTTTAATCTACTGCCATGATGACAACTGGCACGTGGCAAAGGTGAGCATTTCTATGATGCTGGGAGGGGGCTCGGCTGCCTCCTGCCCTGGCGCCTGGCGGGATGCAGCCTCCTCCAGGCCTTGGCACAGGGACACAGGTCTTGTGCCCTGGGCTGTGGGGCCATCTCTGGGTCTCTGCTGCTCTCCAGGCCTCTCGGGAAATGCTGCATTGTGCAGCCAAGTTCCTGATGAGGAGAGATCTTGAACAGCTGGTGGAGAAGGAGCAGCTGTCAAAGTTTGTCAAGTGCCTGGTAAGAACGGCCTGGAAGGCCCAGCCTCAGCCTGGAGAAGCCCCCTGAGCGCGGTGCTCAGTGTGTGGGCCGGCAGCTGTGCTCCTGCCCGCTGCTGCAGCCAGAGGCCGCACGGGCTCTTCTCCAGGCTCCCGTGGCCCCGAGCCGGGTGCCGATGGAGCCCTGGCCCGGCGGGGCTGCGGGGCGGCCCCGCGGCTCCCCGGGCAGCAGCCGGCCCTCTGCCCCCTCCAGAGCCCGGCACCAGCGGCTGCTGGCCGGGCCTCAGGGCTGTGCGGCCAGGGGAGGCCGGGGCTGGGCGCAGGGAGCGGCCGGCCCAGGGGCTGAGCCCGCGCCAAGCCTTCCCTCCTGCCGCTCTCTCCAGCTGGCAGAGGACAGGATCCGAGCGGCCGAGCACCTGCGCCGGGCCCTGCCCTACCTGGAGAGCCCAGAGGAGCCCCTGCGAGAGGCGGCCCTCAGCTTCATGGGTGAGCCACGAGCCCGGGCTCCCTCCCCGCCCCGCCGCAGCTCTGCCCCAGCCCCGCCTGCTGCCCCGGCAGCGCCATCCGGGCCCGGCGCCGGGGAGCCCCGCCTGGCCTGGGCGCTGCTGCCGCCCTCCGGCAGCCGTGCCCTCGGGCGGCAGTGTGCGGCAAGGACCCGGGCTGAGCCCTGCCGGGCCACGAGGCCGTGTGGCCGCAGGGCTGGCAGCGCCGCTGGCAGGGAGCTGTGCCGCTGGGGCCAAGATGAGCTCTTTGTTCTCAGGGATGGACGAGTTTCCCATGATGAGGGGGCAGCAGGAAGAGCTCCACGGCCTCAGTCAGGGCGCTCCAGGCAGAGCTGACGCTGGGCACAATTCTTGTGGCTTCAGCCCTCTCCCTGCCTCTACATAGCTCCCTCCCTCTAGATAGCTCCCTCCCTCCAGCCCTCAGACACTGTCCGTCCCCTTTTTTCCCTCCACTCTTCCTGTCTTTTGACAGCTCCATTCCTCTAGCCCTCAGACCCTGCCCATTCCCTATTTTTACCTCCCTGCTCATCCCTTTGTTTCATCTTCCATTAATAAAGAGTTTGGCTTTTTCACTTTGCCTCCGTCTCTGTGGAGATGAAACGACGCCAATCCCAAGCCCTGGGACACGCAGACCCCTGCTGTCGTTCTCTTCCACACCGTCTTTTGTGCGCACACACAGAGGAACGAGGGCAGATCAGGCTGGAAAGGTGCCTGTGCTGAAGCTGCAGTTCCACAGCACTGTGGAGCTGCAGATCTTGCTGAGCACCCTGGAGCCCCTGGAATTTGGAAGAGCCAACCTGAGGATGCTCTGAAGCCAGCTGTGAGGGATTCCATGGCAAGCACCCACGGAGGGCAAAGGAGCTTGGAATGCTGGAAGGTTTCAAGAATAGCTTCCTGAAAGCACAGCAGTGCTCCATCCCTGCACAGCATGAGGAAGAGGACAGAACCAGCGACCATCCGGGCTTAACAGGGAGCTTTAGGTGTGCCTAAGAGCAAATGAAGCAGCAGCGCGGTGCCCGAGACTGGGACGCGCCACCGTGCCAGTGCCTGGAGCGCTGTCAGGCAGTGCCGGGATCCAGGGTGTGGTTCTGGTCTCCAGAGGTGAGGAATGGCAGCCCCAGGCTCAGAGCCAGTCAGAAAACCAACCAAGTGAGCCCACAGAGAGGGCACCCTTCCAGTTTCTCTTGGGCATGGCTGCAAAACAGCCCCTGCTGCTTCTTCCTCCGCCTGTGTTTGGGCTGTGCTGCTGGCAGAGGCAGCCAGGTTGTGCTCTGCCTTCCAAAGCCTGTTGGGAGCGGGCATGAAAAGCGCTGCGTGCACAGCGGAGAGTCCTGGAAGGTGCTGGTAAGAGCGTCCTGCGGGAACAGGGCTCTGGTCTGTGGCCGGGAACAGCCTGGTTTTGGTGCCGTGAGCGCAGGCAGGAGTTGAGGCAGGTGAAGAGGCAGTGAGCAGCTTGTGTTTGTAGAGGGCCTGGGGCTGCACGTCTGAACCTCCACCTGGAAACGCACTTGGGGGAATAGGAGCGAGAGCTGGAGTGCCTGGCCTGAAAGGACATGAAGTCCTTCAGCCTTGCCAGCGTTCCTTAAGGCTGTGTTGGTGTTCCCCAGAAAAGCTGCGCCTTTGGGAAAACGCCTTTGGAGGAAAGGGGCTTGCTTCTCAGGGAAAGCGCTTCCCAGGGAGCTCCCAGTGAGGCAGGTGCAAGTGGGCACCGGCGGAGGCGCGGTCGCAGCGCTCACGGGCCGGGGGCGGCGGGCGGGAGACGAGTGGCGTCGGAAAGTGCAGGACTGAGTGTAAAGAACAGGCAAACTCCAGCTCCTTCCCCTGCCACAGGAGCTGCTGCCCTTTGGGAAGCTTTGCTCTCCATCTGCATCTCCTTCCCACACCAGGACCGCGTCCATCTGTTTCCCGCCAGGAAAACATGGTGCTCACCTGGTGGAAGCCCAAGTAGTCCCGCACGGTAGGGGAGATGTAGAAGATGCAGCCGTCTCCAGTCACGGCGATGACAAATCCATTGAGTGCCTGAATGCAAAAGTTTGGTCCAAACTTACTCTGCCCAGCTTCAATCCCGCTGCTGAAGGATGAAATCCCCCAGCTGTTTCTTCAGCATCCAGGGACAGGAAGGGACCTTCTTCCTCAACAAGGAGCCCCACAAAGAAGGACAGCACTTGGTAACCATGCAAGATTCAGTTCTGTGGAGTTTCTTCTTCTCAGCACAAGCAATGATCCAAGCTGGACTGACCACTTTCTCCAAACCTCCCATGCAACCCCCTCTCACTGCAGGGCTGCTCCTGCATCAGGAGGGACCAGATAAGGAGAGGTTTCATGGAGGATCTGGAGTCCTTCTTTCCAGCTGCGAATAGCTACACTCTCCTAGGGCTGTGCTTTGGACACTACGATCCTTGTGGGTCCCTTCCAGCTCTGCATATTCTATGATTCTGGTGACCATTTCAGGCTGATTTTCCCCAAAAGCAAAGCACTGCACTAGATAGTAATTCATACCCCCTGTTCTTCACTGTGGTGTGTTTAATTTATTAGCGAATGGAAGGAGAGAAATTAGGGAAAGAACACCCGAAATGGAAACCTAGCGTACAGATCCAGCTTGCTGAGGGACCAGTCCCTTCCCTTTGTGTGCTGCAGCCCCCCTGAGGGGTCCCAAGTCAGAGATTTCTGCAAATCACAGTATATGCTTAACATTATCTTTGTGGAGAGGAAAAAAAAAGCCACCAGACAGCTCAGCGGGGGGATTTCTGTCACAGGAACACCTCATGAGCTCTCCAGGTGCCTTCAGTCACCCCAGCCTGCCAATGCTCTGATGGTGATGGCTCAACAAATTCCCATCATATGGTCCAAGTCCAAAGCCCTGGGGAGTGCTCAGGAGATGCTGGGGCTGGGGCAGTCACGGGCTCTCTCCTGGCATCCAGCTGCTCCTCTGTGACCATCACACTGGCACACAGCTGGGACCTCGTGTGGTCCAAGATTCACTGCCAAAAGTCACACTGAGCTCCCAGGAGTCACTGCCTCACCAAAATCCCACATGCAGGCTCCTGCTGGGGGTCTGCTCACACTGCCTGCTGCCTGGAGGGCTCTGCAGGAGCAGGGCTGAAGTGACCAAAGCCAGGCTTAAAGAGAGCCAAGCATTCATCTGCTGGTGTGTGGAGAGGTGGGAGAAGAGGACTGAAGGCCCAGAAAGCCTATAGGAGAGCGGGAGAAGGTGGTGAGGCCCTGGCACAGGGTGCCCAGAGAAGCTGTGGTTCCCCTGGATCCCTGGAAGTGCCCAAGGCCAGGCTGGATGGGGCTTGGAGCAACCTGGGATAGTGCAAGGTGCCTGTGCCCATGGCAGCTCATCACAAGATGAGCTTTAAGGTCCCTTCCCACCCAAACCATTCTGGGATTCTGTGAAAGGCCAGGCATGGGAGATGCCAAGAACACAGAGTGATTGAAGGTCTTGCACAGACTGGTCCTGCAGCCCCAGTAAGCATGTTCCTCAGCTGATGTGCCCAGATGCTTGTTCAGCAGTCAGCCTGTCCATGGGACCTTCCATGCCAGGCCCTTCCAGCTGACATTTATAGATGGCAGCCCAAAGCAGCAGCACTGTGGGAGGCTGATTCACCAGGCCCTCGTGCTCCGAGCTTCACTGTCAGCTGTTTCATGAGACGCACGTGGCCTTTCTACAAAACATAGCTCTCATTTCCCACTGGTTTTGTCCAGCACTGTTGTCCAACATCCAACTGCTCTTCTTTTCTCCCCCAAAACCTACAGACTGAAGCTGGGCTTTTCCCATCCTAGGCAGGCTGTGAACTCATCCCTATGGAGCTCACACAACACCCCAGGTAAGGCAAGGAGTTCCTGGGGGATGTTTTGCCCCACAGCTCTCAACATTCTCCTCTTGGCCTTTGCTAATGAACCAAGCCAGCACCTTGGGAACTACTCAGGGATCAATCCTTACACCACCATATGACATCCCTGAACCTCTTGGTTGGGATGGAGCTTGTGTCCATGAGATGTAACATAATCAAAGGGGCAGCAAATTGCTGTGGGATGAGAGGGAATGGTGGGAATGGGGATCTGGACCCACCCCAGCCAGGCAGTGCCACTGGTCTCTGTCCCCAGGAACTCATTGCCTGCAGGAATCACAGGGAAGCAGCTCTAGGCAAGGCAGGGTCTCCTCCTGCTCCAAGGATGTGACCACAAGCTCCAGAGAAGCTTGGGGAGACCCCAGATGACCAAGCCACAGCACCATACCTGCAGCAGCAGCTCCTCCTCAGGAAACAGCTCCCTGTCACCCTGCGGCTCCGTCCATCTGTCCCCTCCTGGGGGTCTGGGCTGATCCACGCAGTAGCCAACCTTTGGAGCTGTAGCTGCAAGTGAGAAGGCAAGAAATCAGTGTGGAAGAGGCAAGGCAGGAGCCTCCCACTCCTCCTTCCCACCCCAGGGCTGCTCATGCAGCTACTGGATGCTGTGGACCCAGCACAGCGTGGAGGAAGGTGTGACCATCAGTGGGAACTGGCACAGAGCCCACTTACAGAGCCATGCCCAGCTTGCCCGAGGCTTCCTCCTCGAGGAAGAGATTCTTTCCCCTGCTTGACCTCATTGCTGGAAACCTCACTCCTGCCAGGGTGTGAGGCAGAGATGCAAAGGACAGAGGGGGGCTGAGTGCTTCTGTGCTGCCCAGGCTGGAGAACACCACCCAACATAGCCAGGAGGCTTCTGGTTAGAGCCTGGTGGAGCCGGGGTTGGCTTCAAGCCACCCCACCGGGGTGCTCTGTCTGCTCTGCTGCCCTTCAGGGTTAGAGAATGACAGAAACAACCCTTCCCAAAGCCCCTCAGATGCCCTCAAAGCACCCATACTTTTTCTCCCATACATCTTTTCTCCCTTCCACCTTTGGCTGCCTGGAAGCAGATCAAGAGCTGGCGGCCATGGTACTCCCAGTGACACCTGAGAGCTCTCGGCTCCCAGGACTTGCTGCCATGACCTCCCTAGGCTGATTCAGGAGCTGCATCATGCTTCAGCACTGGACGCCTTCAAGGCAACACCCCTGGGTGCAGCCAGCATGAAACCTCCTGCTGCCCTGCTCGTGGGACCTCAAGCATCACAGGACTCCCACAGAACCAGTTGTTCAGGGAACAGGAATGAGGACAGGGGCTCCCAGGCAAATCTCCAGCATGATCCTTTATCTGCTGATTAACATTGAAAAAACTCAAGCCAAGCTCAGCTGCCAGCTAAAGGATGATTTTCAAGACATGTTTTTGTGCCAGCTCACACAAAAAAAGGAAAATCACAGAAAAGCTCAAAGCAGCTCCTGTGTAGGAGCCACCCCACCTCTGCCACCACCAGCAGCAGCTCATGCAGCTCCCTGAGGTCCGACTGAGTTGACACACCCCGTGTAATTCACATCCCAGCAGAGAGCACTGCCTGCCCCATCTCAGCCTTGGCTGTCAGATGGTGCTGGATCCAAAGGGAAAAGATCCTCTGAAAGCTGGATATGAGGAAGAACCTCAAACCATCCTGAGTCTGACCATATGTTTCATTTTCTCCATGGCAGAAGCTCTCACTTCACCACTGAAATGTTTTTGAGGTTTGTTGGGTTTCTTCCCTGGTAACACCAAGTTCAAAACCCAATTTGGAATCTAAAGAAGTTTCACGTGCAACTGCTGATCCGGGACATTTTGCTTTGCAGCAATCCTGATGGATTGGCGTGCTTGAATTCAAAACTAATTTGGAATCAAAGCATCCCTGGGATGTATTTACACCCGGAGCACGAGTGCCAACAAGCACCGACCCGTGGAGGCTTTCGTCAACCAGGGCATGGATACAGTAGGGTTAGGGTAACTAGCTGCAGGTCTTGCACAAGCTGACACAAATAGCAGTGGAGAGGGTGTTCTGGAGCAGAGTCAGCTTCCATCTCCATCGCTGGCAGAGCTGGGATACTTCTTGCTCCCTCAAACCTTCAGCACTCCTTGGAGATGCTCAGGCAGCATCTCCACCTTATCCATCAGCCATGGCTTCTGCTCTTTTCCATCCTGTGCTGTCAGACCAGCCTGCTCAGGGGATGTGAGACCTCTGCGAAAGGTTGGGAAAGATGAGATTCAACAGAATCTTTGCTTGGAGACACCAAGCAAAAAGCCTCCTCACATGATTGCCGAGTGATCCTCAAGGAAAAAAATCCCATCGGGACCACACGGCTTCCATTTGCACTTCATGGAGTGTAATAGTTTCAAAATGAAACACCGATTCTCATTTCAAATGTTACTTCTTTTGAAGGGCTGACTCCTCTGTAAAGCATTGAAATGAGGCAGGCTGCCAGGGGATTTCAAAAAGAAGCAAGTTCTTCCAAAATAAAGCTCCAAAAGGGCACAGAACTTTTTGAGAGCATGCACATCCTGAGAGCATCTGGTCTCCAGCTCTCTCCCAGCATCCACCAGCAGTATCTGCAGGGAAAGCTGGGGAGAGCTGCTGTGGCTTTCAGAACCCAGCAGGACATACCCATTTTGTGCTCTCCAGCAAAATTTCTTCACCTCTCCCACTGATCCTAGCAAGGGGCTTTTAATCTCCCACCAAAGGTGCTCACTTCCCCTTCTCTCAAACACAGAGCAGTCCATTTCTGCAGAACTGAGCTCAGAAATCCTCCAGAATCTGTCTCCCATGGGACACACGTGACCCAGGGAGAAGGTCTGGAGCATGGAGAGAGCGGAGGAAACTCAAAGAGATATTGTCTGCCACCAAGGGACTGGTGGTGTGGAGCAGCTGGTGGTCACATCCAGCCCAGTCCTCACCATCCACAGCCAGGGGCCATGCTGTTGCTGTGGCTCTCCTCCTCCAAAGAGATCTCTGAACTCATCCTCACTCAAACTGCCAAGAACCGTTGGGACTGGGAGCAATCCCAAGAGAAAGCCAAGCACTTCCAGGTAGAGGACTCCAGGCCCATGCAACTGAAATGAGCAGGGCTAATGCCTTTATTAATGTTCAGCTCTTTATTAAAAAGATCAGCTGGGCAGGGGGCTCGACGCAGAACTCGCCCCCGCGGTCGTAGCTTTCCCAGGCAGCCAAAAGGAAGGAGGCGTGCAGAGTCTGTCACTGGAGTCCTGAGCAGCAGCTGTCCTTTCTTCTTTCCTTGTGGCACAACGGTGGCCCAAGGACGAGGAGGCGTGGCGTGCAGAGTCTGTTGCTGAAGTCCAGAACAACAGCCGTCCCCGCTCCTTCCATGGTGGCAGCACCAGGGCTCTCTGTCTCTATCTCCCTGCTTCTCAGAGCCTAATATAGTCTGTTCTTTCTTAGGTGATGGAGACGGTTAAAAGTCAATCAGGGGATGTGTTTCCCTCTTCCTCAGCTAGGGCATTTGTCTAGACTCCTCTATTGTGTTCAGTTTTTTATTTATATTCCTTTTTATCTCCTAAAAATACTCCCATGATTCTAAGGGGTTTTTATTTGCATGTTAGTCCCAGAATGGCAGTGCGGATGGTGGGAGGCCGGTTATCTCCAGGTAGTTCAGAGAAAACAAACAGAGCAATTAGCTAATTAGCATTTCAATATCGGTACTTAGCTAGAGTTAGTAGTATTTTTTTAGTGTTGCCATGGGAACTGCGAAGGCCCGGCCCGCGTCTCTGGGGAACACGTGGAAACTGTTCATAACAACAATGGTCTCCATGATTCCGGACAGAAAGAATGGACCCTTGGTTCCACGAGGTTCCATGATGTCACAATTGTCTCCTTGGTTCTGGATTGTTAACAATGGAGCCTTGCTTCCATGAGGTTCCATGATGTCACAAAGGTCTCCTTGTTTCTGGAGGGTAACAATGGAGCCCTGGTTCCATGAGGTCCCATGATGTCACAAGGGTCTCCTTGGTTCTGGACGGTAACAATGGAGCCTTGGTTCCACAAGGTTCCATGATGTCACAATGGTCTACGCGGTTATGGAGGGTAAAAATGCAGCCTTGGTTCCACAAGGTTCCATGATGTCACAAAGCTCTCCTCTGTTATGGACATTAACAATGGAGCCTTGGTTCCACGAGGTTCCATGACGTCACAATGGTCTCCTCGGTTATGGACGGTAACAATGGAGCCTTGGTTCCACGAGCTTCCATGATGTCACAATGGTCTCTATGATTCCGGACGGAAAGAATGGAGCCTTGGTTCCACGAGGTTCCATGATGTCACAATGGTCTCCTATATTTTGGACGGTAGCAATGGACCCTTGATTCCACGAGCTTCCATGATGTCACAATGGTGTCTGCGGTTATCGATTGGAACAATGGAGCCTTGGTTCCACGAGGTTCCATGATGTCACAAGGGTCTCTGCGGTTATGGAGAGTAACAATGGAGCCTTGGTTCCATGAGGTTCCATGCTGTCACAAGAGACTCCTTCGTTCTGGAGGGTAACAATGGAGACGTGGTTCCATGAGGTTCCATGGTGTCACAATGTTCTCCTTGGATCTGGACAGTAAAAATGGAGCCGTGGTTCCACGACGTTCCATGATGTCAAAATGTGGTCTCATTGGTTCTGGAGGGTAACAATGGAGCCTTGGTTCCACGTGGTTCCATGATGTCATAATGGTCTCCTCGGTTCTCGACGGGAACAATGGAGCCATGGTTCCACGAGGTTCCATGACGTCACAATGGTCTCCTCTGTTATGGACTGGAACAGAGGAGCCTTGGTTCCACGAGGTTCCATGATGTCACAATGGTCTCCTCGGTTCTCGACGGGAACAATGAGCCATGGTTCCACGAGGTTCCATGACGTCACAATGGTCTCCTCTGTTATGGACTGGAACAGAGGAGCCTTGGTTCCATGAGCTTCCATGATGTCACAATGGTCTCTTTGGTTCTGGACGGTAACAATAGGGGGTTGGTTCCATGACGTTCCATGATGTCACAATGGTCTCTATGATTCCGGACGGAAGGAATGGAGCCTTGGTTCCACGAGGTTCCATGTTGTCACAAAGGTCTCCTTGTTTCTGAACGGTAACAATGCAGCCTTGGTTCCACGAGGTTCCATGATGTCGCAATGGTCTCCTCGGTTATGGACTGGAACAATGGAGCCTTGGTTCCACGAGCTTCCATGATGTCACAATGGTCTCTTTGGTTCTGGACGGTAACAATGGAGCCTTGGTTCCACGAGGTTCCATGATGTCACAATGGTCTCCTCGGTTCTAGATGGTATTAATGGAATTTTGGTTCCACGAGGTTCCATGATGTCACAATGGTCTCCTGGGTTATGGACAATAACAATGGAGCCATGGTTGCATGAGGTTCCATGATGTCACAATGTTCTCCTTGGTTCTGGACGGTAACAATGGAGCCTTGGTTCCATGAGGTTCCATGATTTCGCAATGGTCTCCGCGGTTATGGACTGGAACAATGGAGCATAGGTCTTTGATCGTTTGGATTTTTGGAGGTGACAGGCCACTCAGGGCCACAGGCCCCTGGAGGCAAAGATCAGCCTTTTTCCTTGGGAAAGAAAAGTGGCCAGCCCAGGCTCCTGATGTCAGTTTGTAGGGTTCCCTTGGGACTGTCAGGGCAGCACAGGTTTGAGGTGGGGGCAGCTTGGGTCTGCGACACATCTTCGATCGTTTGGATTTTTGGAGGTGTCCGGCCACTCAGGGCCACAGGCCCCTGCAATCACAGACCGGTCCTTTTCCCTGGGAAAGAAAAGTGGCCAGCCCAGGTTCCTGATGTCAGTTTGTAGGGTTCCCTTGGGACTGTCAGGACAGCACAGGTTTGAGGTGGGGGCAGCTTGGGTCTGCGACACATCTTCGATCGTTTGGATTTTTGCATGTGTCCGGCCACTCAGGGCCACAGGCCCCTGAAGGCAAAGATCGGTCCTTTTCCCTGGGAAAGAAAAGTGGCCAGCCCAGGTTCCTGATGTCAGTTTGCCGGTTGTGCTTGGGACTGTCAGGGCAGCAGAAATTCTCGGTGGTGATAGTTTGGGTGTGGGACTCAGCCTGCCTTATTCAGGTTTGTGGAGGGAACAGCCCATTCAGGGCCACAGGCCCCTTCAACTTGATCCCCAGCCCTTTTCCCTGTGAAACAAAAACTACCACTCCAGATTCTTGATGCTAGTTTGCAGGAGGTTCTTGTCACTGCCAGGGCAGCCCGAAATTTCGGTGGGGGCAGTTTTGCTCCCTTGTAAATCTTGCCCCGTTCGGACCTTGAGGTTGCATAATATCATTTGGGGCCACTGACCTCTGGACCCAATCGCTGGTCCTTTTCCCTGTAAAAACAAACTCTCTCTCACCGTGTGTTGATGTCTGTTCACTGGTGGTGTGCTTCACTCCAAGGGCAGCAAGAGTTCTTGGTGTTGGCATCTGTTGTCTGTGAGAAATCGTTCGCTGTCTGCAATTTTGGATGCAATTCCTGTTTGGCTAGGGGCACACAGAGAGGAAAGACTGTTAATTTCCTTGGAAAGCAAAGTCTGACACCCCATTGTTTAAGGGGCAGACAAAGGGCTGCGTAGGGGAGGGAACTCCCCACAGGACCTTTCTTCACCGCATCCCCCACTCCAAAGTGTCGCAGCCCCCCGTGTGACAAGCCGCTTTCAGAGGGTTACCTGGGCACACCTGCACAGGGAGCTGCTAGTCCAGAGGGCCTAACAGGGCTATTCCAAGCGTTCCTCCAGGAACTATGGTTGGAACATCCAGCAGGGACTGGGGAGCAGCCAGACCCACCTGGGGCACGGAGCATCCCTTTGAGAAAATGCCAAGGGAAGAGCCCTCTTGCCAAGGGGCAGCACCTGAGCAGGCCAGGCAGCATGTGGGGTTCCAGGGGAGAGCTTTCAGCTTTCCCCTTTTATTGTGTCAGCCCTTCCCTAGAACCTCCAGACCTTCCACAGCAGTCCCAGAAAAGAGAGGGCTTAGTAGGAGAAAAGGAGTTTAAATTGAGAGAAAAAACTTCCTTTTCCATTATTTCTTGTGTTCAAATCGTGAGGGAATCCACTTCCCCTGCAATTTTAATGGTCTCAGTGGAAAGAATCCCTGCCTTTTCTATGCTGTTAGGGGTGTTAATTGACAGGGAATCCCCATTTTCCATTATTTTCCAGACTAATTAGAAGGGGAAATCCTTGATAATGCTTTTTATGGGTTTGAATTAAGGGTAACTGCCTTTGAATTAAGGGTAACCCTTTGTGTTGTCCTAAGGCTTAAATTGAGGGGAAAGCCCAGCTGCCCCTCCTTCTTAGGGGTTTGGATTGAGGGGAAATCCCTCTTTCTTCATCACTGGAGAGATTTAAAGCGAGGAAAACCCCTCTTTTCCCAATATTCTCGGGGATTGAATTAAAGGGCAGAAGACATTCATTTGCCATTGTATCAGTTTCAGCAGAGGTAACTGCCCCATTTCCTCCTGTTAAAGGCTTCACTTGAAGGAGGCTCTGTCTTTTTCAGCATTTTAAGGGTTTAAAACTACCTTTCAGGGCAATTCTTTCTGCACCCTAGGACTAAATATCTCAGATCAGGGCAAGCCTGGCATGTACTTAACCTTTATGCTGCCCGGGAGGCTATTATTTTCCTTATTTTTATTTATAATGTAGATAGCCCTAAGTAGTAGTCCCAAGGAGACAGACTGTTCATATAATTCGTATTCTTCTCCACCCTACTTAGTCACAAGTGGAGTACTACTTAGTAGTCACTGAGGAATAATTATATAAGTTAACAGCAAATTACCCAACTTATCTAGCTATGCTGCCTAAAAACAAAGTTTTATTTCTTTTTTTATTTTCAAATAAACAAAGTTTATTTCTTACCAGCTTTCTACCCTTTTGCTCCAAGTAGTTGTAGCAAAAAAGGAAGTGCTGTCATTTCCCTGGAGAGTTTTCTTCTGTATCAAGCCCTTTACTCCCCTTGAATTCAAATCAGAGGAGCCAAACAGCTGCAGCCACTCTGAGGGCTTTTATACCCGGTGGGATTTGCCCCTCTCCTTTCCCAGGCATTGTGGGGTTAATATACCCCCAATCAGGGGTATATTAACCCCAGCCTTTGCCCAGGGCCTTCATTCCCTCGCTGGAATCTGCTGGGATAAGAGCTCTCCTCTCATTTTGGTGAAGAGGCTTTTTCAGCTTATCTCAGGTTGTTTTCAGCAGGTGCTTTTGGGCATCTAAAGCAACAGAGGCTTTGAAGAGACTGTGAAGGAAACAACGTTGAATACAGGGAGTATTTAAGTTCATGATTTGGGTTTTGCATTCAGGGGTGGTAAGGTGTTTTTGTAATTTATGATTTTGTTTTGTTGGTTTTTTTTTTTTTTTTTTAGGAGGAGTCCAACTTCCTGCAACTCCAGGTTGTGTCAAGTACAACATTTTTTCAGCAGATTTATCGCGTCACAAAAGGTATCTGCCCTGTGTCAAAGATGATGTTTGAGATTGAGGCTTCAGATGAGTTGAGGATTGTGACTAGGAGAGGGAGAGTGAGCAGGGTGCCTGGTTAGGAGTTATTGTGGGGGGTTTTGAAGGCAGCAGGGTGAGAAATGGTGTCTATTTGAGGACCCCCCCAAGGCTTTTCACAAGCATAGCAGAGGCATTCGTGTGTCGTACAGCACACGAGCTCATCCACTGCGCTCACAGAAATACCATGTAACTTTGCCTCTCTCTAATCCAGGTGCCACTCATAATAACAGCCATAGCCTTGGACTCAGGATGAAGCTGGAGACTTGAGGACCCAGGCACACTCAGAAGAGGATAAGTAGCTGACTTGCTGGGATTTGGCCCACGTAACACTAAACTCATGCATTGATTTTGCTGTTCTTTATTGTAGCTGACTAAGAGGCTAACAGGCGATCACATGGCCCTCCGAGGTAGACTCATTTCAGGTCCAACCTGGATTCACATCACCGATCATCCAAAAGATGAGTCGGGGCCACAGCCTGGAGATGGGAGTAGTGGATTGGAAATTCCTGGGATAGATTTGAAAACTAGCAGAGGATAAAGGGATATCTTCTAAGGGGCCTCTTAGGACAGCTAAAGGGAGAGGCTCTACTTTTGATTGCAGCTGTAGGGTGTGCAGTGCAGAACAGTTCCGGTCCGTGTTGTGTTGTCCCGTGTACCCTGTTATCTGGTGTGTCTTTGGGGTCCCTTGGATCAGATATCCTTGCATTTTCCCCTCAAGGGCCTTAACACAAGCATCAGCCATCATCTCTGGGTTCTCGAACGCTCGCGCTTCTCGGCACGGCGCCGATATCATTCGTTCTTTTACCGGCAGGCTCGGCCGTCTCTCTCAGTCGCATCTCCAAAGCATCGAGTCGGACGTCTTTTGAGGCCTCCTTCCCGGCCGTATCACCATCCATCCTTTCCAGCCACGAGCTGTAACATCCTGGGGCTTACAAGATTGTATGGATATGGAAAGCATTCTAAACGTAGCATTGTCTCACAGCCATCCTGATCATTGTGACCAACAGTTCTTTTAACGGGTCACTCTGTTCCAGTCTTCTCCAGGAGCTCTTCTGCTCCTTAGAGCCTCCTCCATCCACCGCTGCCAAAGCATCGGTCATCTCTTTTGGCATCCTCTCACTCCTTGCCATTATTCTTGCCAGGAAGTTATCATCCTTGTGTCACGCCGTTTGTATCATAATGTGTTGTTTGTGTTTAGCGTCCCCTCGTTTGTCCCGTCCTGTGTCATGGGTGTCTGCACATATTTGTCCCAGAGCTGTTCTGCCCTGCTGCATAGCCTGGTGTAATAGGATAAGTCCTGGGGACTTGAAATTTGCAGTGCAGGGTGTAGTTGGACTCTAGATGGTATTCCTAGATTGACATAAGGTGTTTTCAGCTGTTAAGTTATCTTGCAACCATTTGACTTTTGTCCTAACTCTCTTTCAGATTCAGGTGGATTAAATCTGTGGCAGAGCCCCCCAGTCCCTGGAGAGGGGGTTCCCCTGAGCAGGTCAGTCACCGTTTGTCTCTGCAGTGGAAGTGTAAATGGTGATTGTGTGTTACAGTACTGTTTTCTGTCTTTATTTTTAGGCATTAAATCTGGATCTCTGCAGTCAAGGTGAGCAGTGACCAGTTGCAGGAACCGTTGTTCTCACTCAGGTCTCAATTTCTGGCGCAACTCTAAAGCCTCCGTTCTCGTTTGTGTGCTTTAGGCAATCCACTCGGAGTATTATTGCCAAGCCCCCGTCACCAACCAGCCGATGGACCGGGTTTCCTGTGCTTGTGAGTCCTCTGGAAGTATTTCAGGACTGTGATGAAGCCTTGAAATTTTGTATTTCAAGGTCCCATCCAGGCAGCCTTTGGCAATGGCCGAGGAGTTGCAGTGAGTCGCCAAGGTAGGGAGGGGGAGCCAGGGTCCACTTAGGTTTCAGCAATGCCGAGTCACTTTGTCTCTTCTTAACCCAGGCGTACCCTGCGATGACGGCGTCAGCCTCCGAGCACGGCCAAAGCGTGCGGCCCAAGAAGCCGGGCATTCTGAGGAGAACGGTGAGTAGCAGAATTGCTGGGTTTTGTCCGTTGTACAGCTAAGATCACGCAGTGATGTCTGGTGTTCTCGATTGTAGTTGAGCAAGGGACTACAGCCTGGTAATCGTAAGAAAATTCCCAGCAGGCGAGGCGGCCTCCATTCGCACGCAACGTGGATTCTCATCCCCGGACATCCGAGAGATAAGTCGAGGGCTACGACCTTGAGAGGGGATGAAAGGGAGGCACTGGGAGGGCTTTTTGAATCAGCTTTGGTGGCAGGGATGTGCAAGAAGTATCCACTTAGGCCACCTAAAGGGAAAGTGTTTCTTTTGATCACAGTGCTGAGGTGCTCAGGGCAGAGCAGTCCTGGTGTGTGTTGTGTCACTTGTCTATTGTGCATTCTGTGTGTTTGGGT